>NW_027014679.1:0-13041 GCF_036934945.1 Oncorhynchus masou masou | reverse complement strand
ATTTCCATGTGTGTGTGTAGGGAGGAGACGGGATCCACCGTGTGCTGTTTATAGGCACCATCCCTGTGTCCTCCCTCCTCCCTCTCCATGCCCGTTGATTGTATCTGTTGTGATAACAGAAGCTGCTAGTTGTCAGGGTGAATGGAGGTGGCTAGATGGCCAGCCTGTGCCAGCCTGTCTGTCTGTGTCTAGGCGGGACTGGGCACACAGGCTGGCATTGTGCTGGGAAGGGAGAGAGTGTTGTACAAGGACACCACTTTGACCTGAATTCCCTGCACCCAGTCATCCTGTCTTGTTTACTCTCTCTCTCTCTCCCTCTATGTCTCTCTCTCTCACTCTCTCTCTCTCCCTCTATGTCTCTCTCTCTCTCTCTTTCTCTCTCTCTCTTAATGTCTCTCTCTCTCTCTCTCTCTCTCTCTATGTCTCTCTCTATGTCTCTCTGTCTCTTTGTGTGTCTCTCTGTCTCTCTCTCTCTCTCTGTCTCTCTCTCTCTCTGTCTCTCTCTGTGTCTCTCTGTGTCTCTCTCTCTCTCCCTCAATGTCTCTCTCTCTCTCCCCCTCTATGTCTCTCTCTCTCTCTCTCTCTCTCTCTCTATGTCTCTCTCTCTCTCTCTCTCTCTCTCTCTCTCTATGTCTCTCTATGTCTCTGTCTCTTGTGTGTCTCTCTGTCTCTCTCTCTCTGTCTCTCTCTCTGTCTCTCTCTGTCTCTTCTCTCTGCTCTCTCTGTCTCTCTCTGCTCTCTTTCTCTCTGCTCTCTCTCTCTCTCTCGTCTCTCTCTCTCTCTCTCTCTCTCTCTCTATGTCTCTCTGTCTCTCTCTGTGTCCCCCTGTCTCTCTCGGTGTCTCTCTCTGTCTCTCTCTCTCTGTCTCTCTCTCTCTCCTGTCTCCTCTCTCTCTCTCTGTCTCCCTCTGTGTCTCTCTGCCCCTGCTCTCTCTCCCTCTATGTCTCTCTCTCTCCCCCTCTGTCTCTCTCTCTCTCTCTCTCTCTCTCTCTATGTCTCTCTCTCTCTCTCTCTCTCTCTCTCTCTCTCTATGTCTCTCTGTCTCTCTCTGTCTCTTTGTGTCTCTCTCTCTCTCTCTCTCTGCTCTCTCTCTCTCTCTCTCTCTGTCTCTCTCTCTGTGTCTCTGTCTCTCTGTCTCTCTCTCTCTCTCTCTCTCTCTCTCTCTTTCTCTCTCTCTCTCTCTCTCTCTCTTCTCTCTCTCTCTCTCTCTATGTCTCTGTCTCTCTCTGTGTCCCCTGTCTCTCGGTGTCTCTCTCTGTCTCTCTCTGTCTCTCTCTGTCTCTTTCTCTCTATGTCTCTCTGCTCTCTCTGTCTCTCTCTGTCTCTCTCTGTCTCTCTCTCTCTCTCTCTCTCTCTCTCTCTCTATCTCTCTCTCTCTCTCTCTTTCTCTCTTTTTCTTTTATATATATATATACAATACCAGTCAAAAGTTTGGACACACTATACTATTAACTAAATCAAAATATACTTTGAGATTCTTCAAAGTAGCCACCCTTTGCCTTGATGACAGCTTTGCACACTCTTGGCATTCGGCATTCTCTCACAAAGAGAAACGACAGTTCATCATTACTTTAAGACATGAAGGTCAGTTCATTTGGCTCCCACAGTATTCTGCAGCGATATGTCGTCTGTCTTGCAAGTTCGAAAGAATCAGAAGGGACTTGGATAATTCTTACCAGCGCCTAGACCAGCACCTAGACCAGCACCTAGACCAGCGACTAGACCAGCGCTTAGACCAGCGCCTAGACCAGCGCCTAGACCAGCGCCTAGACCAGCGCCTAGACCAGCGCCTAGACCAGTGCCTAGATCAGCACCTAGACCAGCGCCTAGACCAGCGCCTAGACCAGCGCCTAGACCAGCACCTAGACCAGCGCCTAGACCAGCGCCTAGACCAGCGCCTAGACCAGCGCCTAGACCAGCGCTTAGACCAGCGCCTAGACCAGCGCCTAGACCAGCACCTAGACCAGCGCCTAGACCAGCGCCTAGACCAGCGCCTAGACCAGCGCCTAGACCAGCGCTTAGACCAGCGCCTAGACCAGCGCCTAGACCAGCGCCTAGACCAGCGCCTAGACCAGCACCTAGACCAGCGCCTAGACCAGCTACAGGGAGTGAACATGGAAGAGAAGAACCATCCTTTCTCAGAAGAAAGAAATGTCTTGACTATTGTTAAGCATATGAATTGTTAACTATTAATATTAAAGAAACCAGGTAAATTCGTGATTTTTCTCTCACACTGATACGCCATCCCATCTGGTTTGCGCTTAGTGGGACTATCATTTCTTTTTCAAGAGGACGATGACCCAAACACACCTCCAGGCTGTGTAAGGGCTTTTTTGTGGAGATTGATGGAGTGCTGCATCAGATGACCTGGCCTCCACAATCACCTGACCTCAACCCAATTGAGATGGTTTGGGATGAGTTGGACTGCAGAGTGAAGGAAAAGCAGACAACAAGTGCTCAGCACAAGACTGTTGGAAAACCATTGCAGATGAAGCTGGTTGAGAGAATGCCAAGAGTGTGCAAAGCTGTCATCAAGGCAAAGTGTGGCAACTTTGAAGAATCTCAAATATAAAATATATTTTGATTTGTTTAAATATTTCATAGTTTTGATGTTTTCACTATTATTCTACAATGTAGAAAATAGAAAAAAATAAGAAAACCTTTGAATGAGTAGGTGTGTCCAAACTTTTGACTGGTATTGGGTGTATATAAATTATTTGACTGGTATTGTGTATATAAATTATTTGACTGGTATTGTATATATAAATTATTTCTGGTATTGTATATACAGTATATAAATGATTTTCTCACATCCTGTGTCCTCTTTCATCCCTCCTCTTGCGTATCGAGAAAATTCCTCTTTTATACTAATTCATTTTGTCTGTCTTAATTCTGTCCCTCTTATTCATTCTCCCCCTCCACCTCTCTCTCCTTCTCCCTCTCCTTCCCTCCCTCTCCCCCTCCCTCTCCTTCCCTCCCTCCCTCTCCCCCCTCCCTCCCTTCCCCCTCTCCTCCCCCCCTACCTCCCCACCCCCTCTCTCTCTCTCTCTCCCTCTCCCCTCTCCCTCTCCTCTCTTTCCTCTATCTCTCTCCCTCTCCCCCTCTCTCTCTCTCTATCTCTCTCCCTCCCCCCTCTCTCTCTCTCTCTCTCTCTCTCTCTATCTCTCTCCCTCCCCCCTCTCTCTCTCTATCTCTCTCCCCCTCTCTCTTTCTTTCTCTCTCTCTCTCTATCTCTCTCCCTCTCCCCCTCCCTCCTCTCTCTCTCTATCTCTATCCACACATGAACATCCCATGCAGAGTGTTATAGTACTCATGTTGTCACACCCTGTCCTTAGAGATCCTTATTTATTCTCTATGTTTGTTTGGGTCAAGGTGTGACTCAGGTGGGTGAATCTATGTTTTCTATTTCTTTGTTTTGCCCAGTGTGGTTCCCAATCAGAGGCAGCTGTCTATCATTGTCTCTGATAGTGGATCATATGTAAGTTGTCATTTTCTGTTTAGCTGTTTTGTTTGCCTGACAGAACTGTGCGCTTTTGTTTTTTTTTCTACTTTGTTATTTTGTGTTCAGTTTATTAAAAATCATGAACCCCTACCATGCTGCCCTTGGTCTCATTCTAACGACGAACGTTACATGTATTGTTGTTCATGCATTCAGTTGTTTAATATGTCGATCGTGCTGACAGCTTGACGTGGAATGTGATCTTGCAGTGTAAACACATACTTTGGTCTGCACAAACATCTGATGATTTGCACATGACACACTCATGCCCATTCTCTGGCAATCTCCATCTCTTTTTTGAATGAAACACACATGCTCATACAGACATTGCTTCTTTGAGAGAATTGGAAGGGGCAGTTTTAGTTTTAATCGGGTGCTTGAGTTCACAGACCTGGACAGAGGTTGTCAGACATTTCTGTTTGTTATTTTTCCAGTCACCACTTCTCCCCTGATGTCTTTTGGCGTTAGAAAGGGCGTCTTTCTGAATCAAACTGATGGGTGTATAATTAGAGTGTAATTTTAGTATTGTTTTGGGGCCATGTCATACAATCAGGCCCAAAAATTGGTTTGGCCCAAAGATTAGGTTGAGAGATTTTGGTCAGTAGACCACCTTTAAGATTGGAAGAGTTCAGCTGTGTAACATTTGGGATCATTTTTCAAGCAAGGTCTCTCCCCCATCTCTCTCTCTCTTGTTATCACCCCCCTGTTTCCTCTCTTTCTCGTTCCTTCCCTTCGTTCTCCTTTGTTCTTCCTTTCAATCTGAGCTTCTGTGTGGGTCTCCTCTGTGGTAACAAAGAGCAGATCTTGATAAATAATCCATCTCATTTAAGGCTTGCCCAACCTTTCCCTCCCTTCAACACTCTGTGTGCCATGTTTATGGATGAGCCTAGGCCTCAGGGACGGGCACCACCACACAGACTCAGGAAAACCTTCTTTTTGGTTCCTTGGAAGTTTTGGGAACGTCGTTTTTGGTTTCCCATTGGCTCTGGGAACAAAGCCATACGTTCCCTGACTGGAAAAATGTTTTTTTTTTTTTTACGTTTTGAGAATGGAAGTGGGAACGTTTATTTTTAGGTTCCTTGGTTGCAGGGAGGTTCTGAGAATGTTTTATTATGGTTCTCTGAACATTTTCCTGGGAGGTTTTATTAATGTTCTGAGAATGGAAATTATAGGTAATTAAATAACATTACGAGAACATGTTTCAATAAGACTTTTAAAAACACTGCTCACTTAACTGTTTTGAACTCCAAGTACAAATCTAAATGAATTTGCTTAGGAATGAATTATGCAAACACATTTTGTTTTTATTGTGGCACGGCATCAGTGAGATTCAAACCTATGACCTTCTGTTGGAAGGAACACTGTGAGAAACAATAGAATCACGATGAAACCTGCAGGAAACGTTATGCTGAAGTACTGAAATTCCCATGGAAGAAAGTTGTTTCTTAAAGCCCATGTTACAATGTGAGAACATGACTTTAAATAGAACCATGAGGCTAACTTGTAGGAAACGTTATTCCCACAAAAAAATATTTGAGAACATTCCAACGTCAAACCAGTTGGAGAACATTTACATTACATTTAAGTCATTTAGCAGACGCTCTTATCCAGAGCGACTTACAAATTGAGAACATTCCTAGAGCATTACCAAAATTGAATTTAAATGTAACCATGTTTGAACTTTCTGTTAAAGTAATGAAATACCAAGAAGATAATGTTTTTTTTTGTCAAGATCCTTAAATGTCCTGAGAATGTTCCAAAGCCAAGCAACTATCCTGCACCATTCCCATACATTTGTGGAAAGGTTGTTTGCAAAATAACCATAGGACAACCAAGGCTCTCACCAAGCTCTAAGAAACATATGGTTCTCAAAACGTTTTGTGCTAGCTGGGATCCCTCTGCCATCTGCACCAGCTGACATTTCCCATCTTCCAATCTTCCACCGCTCCAAGCCGTCACAGGAGAATGAAGGGTAGAGAGAGATGGAGAGAATTGGGGGGAGAGAGAGAGAGACACAGAGAGAAAGGGAGAGAGACAGAGATAAAGGGAGAAAGAGAGAGAGACACAGAGAGAAAGAGAGAGAGACACAGAGAGAAAAAGAGAGAGACACAGAGAGAGAGAGACACAGAGAGAAAGAGAGAGAGACACAGAGAGAATGGGAGAAAGAGAGAGAGACACAGAGAGAAAGAGAGAGACACAGGGAGAAAGAGAGAAAGAGAGAGAGACAGAGAGAAAGAGAGAAAGAGAGAGAGAGAAAGAGAGAAAGACAGAGAGAAAGAGAGAGAGATACAGAGAGAAAGAGAGAGAGACAGAGAGAGAAAGAGAGAGAGACACAGAGAGAAATGGAGAAAGAGAGAGAGACACAGAGAGAAAGGGAGAAAGAGAGAGAGACACAGAGAGAAAGAGAGAGAGACACAGGGAGAAAGAGAGAACGAGAGAGAGACAGAGAGAAAGAGAGAGAGACAAAGAGAGAAAGAGAGAAAGACAGAGAGAAAGAGAGAGAGATACAGAGAGAAAGAGAGAGAGACAGAGAGAGAAAGAGAGAGAGACACAGAGAGAAAGGGAGAAAGAGAGAGAGACACAGAGAGAAAGGGAGAAAGAGAGAGAGACACAGAGAGAAAGAGAGAGAGACACAGGGAGAAAGAGAGAAAGAGAGAGAGGCAGAGAGAAAGAGAGAAAGAGAGAGAGACAAGAGAAGAGAAAGACACAGAGAGAAAGAGAGATACAGAGAGAAAGAGAGACAGAGAGAAAGAGAGAGACACAGAGAGAAAGAAGAGAGAGACAAAGAGAGAGAGAGACACAGAGAGAAAGAGAGAGAGACACAGAGAGAAAGAGAGAGAGACACAGAGAGAAAGAGAGAAAGGGAGAGAGACAGAGAGAGAGAGACAGAGAGACAGAGAGAGAGAGAGAGAGAGAGAGAGAGAGACAGAGAGAGAGAGAGAGAGAGAGAGAGAGGGAGAGAGCGCATCTGGTGTCCACCTCCTGCTCTGTATGCTTGAAGTAGTCTTAATGTCATGTCTCCGTGTGGTGTTTACAATATAATATATACCCAGGTGTACACAATGACATCTGCTGGAAAGAGTTGAGTCCTTTGTGTGTGAGTGTGCAGAATATCAACCTCCCTTTTGCTTGAATTAGCTCTTGTCACATGGGCAGTCTCAAATGAGTAAATATATAATAATAATAATAATATATAGGACATTTAGGAGACTCTTTTATCCAAAGCGACTTGCGGTCGTGTGTGCATAAATGTTTTACGTACAGGTGGTCCTGGGAGTCAAACCCACTATCCTGGTGTTGCAAAAGCGAAATGTGTAATCAACTGGAGCTACGGAGGTCACAAGCACAATATCTGATCTGTTTTACGAAGTCTCTGACAGACCCAATCATACACCGCTGCAGTGTCACTGCACAGAGACGGGGCACACTCTGTTCTCACTGTAGTCTAGACAGCTAGTGTACACTTTGCCTTACTTAAAGAGATTCTCTGGTACTTTGTGTACTTTGTAGCCAGTACTTCCAAAGTAGCACTCACGAGCCAGATGTGGTCCCTGAAAACTGTGTACTCCTACCATGTCATTGCTGGCTGGCTGGCTGGCTGGCTGGCTCTCTCTCTCTCTCTCTCTCTCTCTCTCTCTCTCTCTACTGTGTGTGGATCTGGCTAGCTGTCAGTCAAATGGCGAGGGGCTGAAGCTTATTGGCTGGAACCTCAAATTGCTAGGGGGCTGGCCCATGTGGGGGAAAATGTAGGGAAAATGGCGCCACAACGCTTCCAGTAAAAAGTTACTTTCAAACTAGGAATTTCGGGGCTAATAGAGGTTAGACAGTACTTCTGCTCATAGATTATCCATGTATGAAAAACACATTGACACATCCAGCCCAAAGTGGGACCAGTATGAATTAAAATGTATGCACTCACCAAGTCGCTCTGGATAAATGGGACTCAAATGTAAATGTTTAAAGAATAGTTACTGGAGCATCTCTTTAAAAGGAACATAGATGGGTTTTCCTAGCCAACATGAACCTGGACTCTCTCTCTCTTTCAGTTCTGGATGTCATGCATTTGCACAACTTTCCTTTTGACATCAATGTCTTTGGCTCTGCTTTTAACGTTTACAAGACGTCTCATTGCATTAGTTTATTGGTGCACCGTCCTGCTAGATTTATGGGTTTGAGTGAGGAACAGGTATTTTTCCGTGTTTCACTCCCTCACAACTTTTTCAGTCTACTTATGTTATTGACACCATAGTGGAGCTTTGTGTCAGTGGGAGTTTGAGGTCTTCTGCAGATGAAGTGGCGTTTGGTGGAGTTCTGTTGGAGGTGCTGTAGCAGAGAGAGAGAGAGAGAGAGAGAGAGAGAGAGAGAGAGAGAGAGAGAGACAGAGAGACAAAGACAGAGAGAGAGACAGAGAGACAGAGAGAGAGAGACAGAGAGAGAGACAGAGAGAGAGAGACAGGGAGAGAGAGAGACAGAGAGGATGTAACTGAGGGAAAGAGGTAGAGTGCTTGACAGCAAACGAGAAGAGAAAGTTAGTCTTTGTGGTAGCGTGATAGTTGAAAGTGTGTGTGGGGGAGCAAGAAATTGTGCATCTGAGGGGAGAGGTGGTTGGTGTTGAAATCCTTTGTTCATTGTTGAGGGAGCGTCGTGCTTCAGTTGACAGGTAATGGAGCAGCACAGCCAAAAGCATCAAACTCAATTAAGCGTACTAATGCTCACTTTTGCCTGGGAGAACAGTTTCATTCTAATGTATTTACGTAGCCTCTCCCTCCGTTCTGTTCGTCTCACTTCTCTGTAGCGTTTGTAGTGCAGTGTAATGAAGACTACTATTGGTATATTGGATTGGTTGATTAAATGAGTGACTTAGAATGGCATCAGGCTCAAATAATCTTTCTCTTATTTTGTCATCCATGGCTTTCGAGGTGCGTGAGGTGGAGAGAGGGAGAAAATAACAATATACAACACGAGGCGTTTGGGAAGCAAACCATTTATGCGTAGTGTTTTTCTGTTTCATTGTAAGAAAACAATGAACTCCAAATACCATTCGTTAAGCACTCAGACTCAGTCAGGCTGGGTTCATAACGACCTAACCTGGTCGACCCCAATGGGGTTGTATTAGCCTCTTGATTGGGTTTCAAAGTCAACCATTTTTAAAAACAACTCTATTACCTTAGCCCATACTCAAATTATCACACATAATTAAGTGATAATGCCCGAGAAGCCGGTGTTTAGAGGATAGATTGGCACGTGTGTTGTTAGGCCCGAGACGAAGTCAATGGCTGGCAAACCGTGCCAACATATTCTGGGACATGAACACACATTTATCTGTGTCTTGGTATAGGCAGTGTGTTGTGTCTTGGTATAGGCAGTGTGTTGTGTCTTGGTATAGGCAGTGTGTTGTGTTGTGTCTTGGTATAGGCAGTGTGTTGTGTCTTGGTATAGACAGTGTGTTGTGTTGTGTCTTGGTATAGACAGTGTATTGTGTCTTGGTATAGGCAGTGTGTTGTGTCTTGGTATAGGCAGTGTGTTGTGTTGTGTCTTGGTATAGACAGTGTGTTGTGTCTTGGTATAGGCAGTGTCTTGTGTCTTGATATAGACAGTGTGTTGTGTTGTGTCTTGGTATAGACAGTGTGTTGTGTCTTGGTATAGACAGTGTGTTGTGTTGTGTCTTGGTATAGGCAGTGTGTTGTGTCTTGGTATAGGCAGTGTGTTGTGTCTTGGTATAGGCAGTGTGTTGTGTCTTGGTATAGGCAGTGTGTTGTGTTGTGTCTTGGTATAGGCAGTGTGTTGTGTCTTGGTATAGGCAGTGTGTTGTGTCTTGGTATAGACAGTGTGTTGTGTCTTGGTGTAGGCAGTGTGTTGTGTTGTGTCTTGGTAAAGGCAGTGTGTTGTGTCTTGGTATAGGCAGTGTGTTGTGTCTTGGTATAGACAGTGTGTTGTGTTGTGTCTTGGTATAGGCAGTGTGTTGTGTTGTGTCTTGGTATAGGCAGTGTGTTGTGTCTTGGTATAGGCAGTGTCTTGTGTCTTGGTATAGACAGTGTGTTGTGTTGTGTCTTGGTATAGACAGTGTGTTGTGTCTTGGTATAGGCAGTGTCTTGTGTCTTGGTATAGACAGTGTGTTGTGTTGTGTCTTGGTATAGGCAGTGTGTTGTGTCTTGGTATAGGCAGTGTGTTGTGTTGTGTCTTGGTATAGACAGTGTGTTGTGTCTTGGTATAGGCAGTGTCTTGTGTCTTGGTATAGACAGTGTGTTGTGTTGTGTCTTGGTATAGACAGTGTGTTGTGTCTTGGTATAGGCAGTGTGTTGTGTCTTGGTATAGGCAGTGTGTTGTCTTGTGTCTTGGTATAGACAGTGTCTTGTGTCTTGGTATAGACAGTGTGTTGTGTCTTGGTATAGACAGTGTGTTGTGTTGTGTCTTGGTATAGGCAGTGTGTTGTGTCTTGGTATAGACAGTGTGTTGTGTCTTGGTATAGACAGTGTGTTGTGTCTTGGTATAGACAGTGTGTTGTGTCTTGGTATAGGCAGTGTGTTGTGTCTTGGTATAGACAGTGTGTTGTGTTGTGTCTTGGTATAGACAGTGTGTTGTGTCTTGGTATAGGCAGTGTCTTGTGTCTTGGTATAGGCAGTGTGTTGTGTCTTGGTATAGACAGTGTGTTGTGTCTTGGTATAGACAGTGTGTTGTGTCTTGGTATAGACAGTGTGTTGTGTTGTGTCTTGGTATAGGCAGTGTGTTGTGTTGTGTCTTGGTATAGGCAGTGTGTTGTGTCTTGGTATAGGCAGTGTGTTGTGTCTTGGTATAGACAGTGTGTTGTGTCTTGGTATAGACAGTGTGTTGTGTCTTGGTATAGACAGTGTGTTGTGTTGTGTCTTGGTATAGGCAGTGTGTTGTGTCTTGGTATAGACAGTGTCTTGTGTCTTGGTATAGGCAGTGTGTTGTGTCTTGGTATAGGCAGTGTGTTGTGTCTTGGTATAGACAGTGTGTTGTGTCTTGGTATAGACAGTGTCTTGTGTCTTGGTATAGGCAGTGTGTTGTGTCTTGGTATAGGCAGTGTGTTGTGTCTTGGTATAGACAGTGTGTTGTGTCTTGGTATAGACAGTGTGTTGTGTCTTGGTATAGACAGTGTGTTGTGTTGTGTCTTGGTATAGACAGTGTTTTGTGTCTTGGTTTAGACAGTGTGTTGTGTCTTGGTATAGGCAGTGTGTTGTGTCTTGGTATAGACAGTGTGTTGTGTCTTGGTATAGGCAGTGTGTTGTGTCTTGGTATAGGCAGTGTGTTGTGTCTTGGTATAGACAGTGTGTTGTGTCTTGGTATAGACAGTGTGTTGTGTCTTGGTATAGGCAGTGTGTTGTGTCTTGGTATAGGCAGTGTGTTGTGTCTTGGTATAGGCAGTGTGTTGTGTCTTGGTATAGGCAGTGTGTTGTGTCTTGGTATAGACAGTGTGTTGTGTTGTGTCTTGGTATAGACAGTGTGTTGTGTTGTGTCTTGGTATAGGCAGTGTGTTGTGTCTTGGTATAGACAGTGTGTTGTGTCTTGGTATAGACAGTGTGTTGTGTTGTGTCTTGGTATAGACCGTGTGTTGTGTTGTGTCTTGGTATAGGCAGTGTGTTGTGTCTTGGTATAGACAGTGTGTTGTGTCTTGGTATAGACAGTGTGTTGTGTTGTGTCTTGGTATAGAGCGTGTGTTGTGTTGTGTCTTGGTATAGACAGTGTGTTGTGTCTTGGTATAGACCGTGTGTTGTGTTGTGTCTTGGTATAGGCAGTGTGTTGTGTCTTGGTATAGACAGTGTCTTGTGTCTTGGTATAGACAGTGTGTTGTGTCTTGGTATAGACAGTGTGTTGTGTTGTGTCTTGGTATAGACCGTGTGTTGTGTCTTGGTATAGGCAGTGTGTTGTGTCTTGGTATAGACCGTGTGTTGTGTCTTGGTATAGGCAGTGTGTTGTGTCTTGGTATAGACAGTGTGTTGTGTCTTGGTATAGGCAGTGTGTTGTGTCTTGGTTTAGACAGTGTGTTGTGTCTTGGTATAGGCAGTGTCTTGTGTCTTGGTATAGACAGTGTGTTGTGTTGTGTCTTGGTATAGACAGTGTCTTGTGTCTTGGTATAGACAGTGTCTTGTGTTGTGTCTTGGTATAGGCAGTGTGTTGTGTCTTGGTATAGGCAGTGTGTTGTGTTGTGTCTTGGTAAAGGCAGTGTGTTGTGTTGTGTCTTGGTATAGACAGTGTGTTGTGTTGTGTCTTGGTATAGGCAGTGTGTTGTGTCTTGGTATAGGCAGTGTGTTGTGTTGTGTCTTGGTAAAGGCAGTGTGTTGTGTCTTGGTATAGGCAGTGTGTTGTGTCTTGGTATAGACAGTGTCTTGTGTCTTGGTATAGGCAGTGTGTTGTGTCTTGGTATAGACAGTGTCTTGTGTCTTGGTATAGGCAGTGTGTTGTGTCTTGGTATAGGCAGTGTGTTATGTGAATTCCTTTGTTTTGTCCTCAATGTGTCTATGATGATGGGCACACACACACACACACACACACACACACACACACACACACACACACACACACACACACACACACACACACACACAGACACTTGGCGCTTCCACCCCCTCTTCCTCACAGCTCTCGGTCTGCTTCCAAATCCCCACCTGTTTTCTACTCTTGTTTATTTTTCTCTTTTCATTTTTCCGCTCTGGAAAGGTTGTACTGACCCCCCGGCTGGATGGAGGAACGGAGGGGGTCTGTGGTCAGTCACAGATGGAACGAGTGAGAGAGCGAACCCCTCTACCACTCTTTCATGTCTCTGCTTTCTTCTCTCTGTGGTCTTTCAGATAGACTGGCTGACTGTCGTCTTATAGAGATGATCATTGTAGATTGTGTTTGGGGTGTGGGAGATGAACTACAGATCAGGGTAGATTGCGTTGGAGGTGTGGCAGCTGAACTACAGATCAGTGTAGATTGTGTTTGAGGTGTGGGAGCTGAACTACAGATCAGGGTAGGTTGAGTTTGGGGTGTGGCAGCTGAACTACAGATCAGGGTAGATTGTGATTGGGGTGTGGCAGCTGAACTTCAGATCAGGGTAGATTGTGATTGGGGTGTGGCAGCTGAACTACAGATCAGGGTAGATTGTGATTGGGGTGTGGCAGCTGAACTTCAGATCAGGGTAGATTGTGATTGGGGTGTGGCAGCTAAACTACAGATCAGGGTAGATTGTGATTGGGGTGTGGCAGCTGAACTACAGATCAGGGTAGATTGTGATTGGGGTGTGGCAGCTGAACTACAGATCAGGGTAGATTGTGATTGGGGTGTGGCAGCTGAACTACAGATCAGGGTAGATTGTGATTGGGGTGTGGCAGCTGAACTTCAGATCAGGGTAGATTGTGATTGGGGTGTGGCAGCTGAACTTCAGATCAGGGTAGATTGTGATTGGGGTGTGGCAGCTGAACTACAGATCAGGGTAGATTGTGATTGGGGTGTGGCAGCTGAACTTCAGATCAGGGTAGATTGTGATTGGGGTGTGGCAGCTAAACTTCAGATCAGGGTAGATTGTGATTGGGGTGTGG
>NW_027014678.1:0-7500 GCF_036934945.1 Oncorhynchus masou masou | reverse complement strand
GAGCACTACATTCTAGAACACAGGCAAGAACACAGTTAGAACCCCACTAAATTCTAGAACACAGGCAAGGTTAGAGCCCCACTACATTCTAGAACACAGGCAAGGTTAGAACCCCACTTCATTCTAGAACACAGGCAAGGTTAGAGCCCCACTACATTCTAGAACACAGACAAGGTTAGAACCCCACTACATTCTAGAACACAGGCAAGGTTAGAATCCTACATTCTAGAACACAGGCAAGGTTAGAACCCCACTACATTCTAGAACACAGGCAAGGTTAGAACAACTTATAGAACACAGGCAACTTTAGAACCCCACTACATTCTAGAACACAGGCAAGGTTAGAGCCCCACTACATTCTAGAACACAGGCAAGGTTAGAACCTCATTACATTCTAGAACACAGGCAAGGTTAGAGCCCCACATTCTAGAACATTCTAGAACACAGACAAGGTTAGAACCCCACTTCATTCTAGAACACAGGCAAGGTTAGAACCCCACTACATTCTAGAACACAGGCAAGGTTAGAACCCCACTACATTCTAGAACTAGAACACAGGCAAGGTTAGAACCCCACTACATTCTAGAACACAGGCAAGGTTAGAACCCCACTACATTCTAGAACATAGGCAAGGTTAGAACCCCACTACATTCTAGAACACAGGCAAGGTTAGAACCCCACTACATTATAGAACACAGGCAAGGTTAGAACCCCAACATTCTAGAACACAGGCAAGGTTAGAGCCCCACTACATTCTAGAACACAGGCAAGGTTAGAACCCCACTTCATTATAGAACACAGGCAAGGTTAGAACCCCACTACATTCTAGAACACAGGCAAGGTTAGAACCCCACTACATTCTAGAACACAGGCAAGGTTAGAACCCCACTCCCACTACATTCTAGAACACAGGCAAGGTTAGAACCCCACTACATTCTAGAACACAGGCAAGGTTAGAACCCCACTACATTATAGAACACAGGCAACTATATTAGAACCCCACTACATTCTAGAACACAGGCAAGGTTAGAACCCCACGACATTATAGAACACAGGCAAGGTTAGAACCCACTACATTCTAGAACACAGGCAAGGTTAGAACACAGGCAAGGTTAGAACCCCACTACATTCTAGAACACAGGCAAGGTTAGAACCCCACTACATTCTATAACATAGGCAGGTTAGAACCCCACTACATTCTAGAACACAGGCAAGGTTAGAACCCAACTACATTCTAGAACACAGGCCAGGTTAGAGCCGCACTACATTCTAGAACACAGGCAAGGTTAGAACCCCACTACATTCTATAACATAGGCAAGGTTAGAAACCCACTACATTCTAGAACACAGGCAAGGTTAGAACCCCACTATATTATAGAACACAGGCAAGGTTAGAACCCCACTACATTCTAGAACACAGGCAAGGTTAGAACCCCACTATATTCTAGAACACAGGCAAGGTTAGAACCCCACTACATTCTAGAACACAGGCAAGGTTAGAACCCCACGACACAGGCAATGTTCTAGAACACAGGCAAGGTTAGAACCCCACTACATTCTAGAACACAGGCAAGGTTAGAACCCCACTTCTACATTCTAGAACACAGGCAAGGTTAGAACCCCACTAAATTCTAGAACACAGGCAAGGTTAGAGCCCCACTACATTCTAGAACACAGGCAAGGTTAGAACCCCACTACATTCTAGAACACAGGCAAGGTTAGAGCCCCACTACATTCTAGAACACAGGCAAGGTTAGAACCCCACTACATTCTAGAACACAGGCAAGGTTAGAATCCCACTACATTCTAGAACACAGGCAAGGTTAGAACCCCACTACATTCTAGAACACAGGCAAGTTAGAATCCCACTACATTCTAGAACTACATTCTAGAACAGGCAAGGTTAGAACCCCACTACATTATAGAACACAGGCAAGGTTAGAACCCCACTACATTCTAGAACACAGGCAAGGTTAGAGCCGCACTACATTCTAGAACCCCACTACATTCTAGAACACAGACAAGGTTAGAGCCACACGACATTATAGAAAACAGGCAAGGTTAGAACCCAACTACATTCTAGAACACAGGCCAGGTTAGAGCCGCACTACATTCTAGAACACAGGCAAGGTTAGAACCCCACTACATTCTAGAACACAGGCAAGGTTAGAACCCCACGACATTCTAGAACACAGGCAAGGTTAGAACCTCATTACATTCTAGAACACAGGCAAGGTTAGAGCCCCACTACATTCTAGAACACAGGCAAGGTTAGAACCCCACTAAATTCTAGAACACAGGCAAGGTTAGAACCCCACTACATTCTAGAACACAGGCAAGGTTAGAGCCCCACTACATTCACAGGCAAGGTTAGAACCCCACTACATTCTAGAACACAGGCAAGGTTAGAGAACCCCACTACATTCTAGAACACAGGCAAGGTTAGAACCCCACTACATTCTAGAACACAGGCAAGGTTAGAACCCCACTACATTCTAGAACACAGGCAAGGTTAGAACCCCACGACATTCTAGAACACAGGCAAGGTTAGAACCCCACTACATTCTAGAACACAGGCAAGGTTAGAACCCCACTACATTCTAGAACACAGGCAAGGTTAGAACCCCACTAAATTCTAGAACACAGGCAAGGTACATTATAGAACACAGGCAAGGTTAGAACCCCACTACATTCTAGAACACAGGCAAGGTTAGAGACTAAATTTAGAACACAGGCAAGGTTAGAGCCCCACTACATTCTAGAACACAGGCAAGGTTAGAACCCCACTACATTCTAGAACACAGGCAAGGTTAGAATCCCACTACATTCTAGAACACAGGCAAGGTTAGAACCCCACTACATTCTAGAACACAGGCAAGGTTAGAACCCCACTACATTATAGAACACAGGCAACTTTAGAACCCCACTACATTCTAGAACACAGGCAAGGTTAGAGCCCCACGACATTATAGAACACAGGCAAGGTTAGAACCCAACTACATTCTAGAACACAGGCAAGGTTAGAGCCGCACTACATTCTAGAACACAGGCAAGGTTAGAACCCCACTACATTCTAGAACACAGACAAGGTTAGAGCCACACGACATTATAGAAAACAGGCAAGGTTAGAACCCAACTACATTCTAGAACACAGGCCAGGTTAGAGCCGCACTACATTCTAGAACACAGGCAAGGTTAGAATTCTAGAACACTACATTCTAGAACACAGGCCAGGTTAGAACCCCACTACATTCTAGAACACAGGCAAGGTTAGAACCCCACTACATTCTAGAACACAGGCAAGGTTAGAACCCCACTACATTCTAGAACACAGGCAAGGTTAGAACCCCACTACATTATAGAACACAGGCAAGGTTAGAACCCCACTACATTCTAGAACACAGGCAAGGTTAGAGCCCCACTACATTATAGAACACAGGCAAGGTTAGAACCCCACTACATTCTAGAACACAGGCAAGGTTAGAGCCCCACTACATTCTAGAACACAGGCAAGGTTAGAACCCCACTACATTCTAGAACACAGGCAAGGTTAGAACCCCACTACATTCTAGAACACAGGCAAGGTTAGAACCCCAAGGTTAGAACTACATTCTAGAACACAGGCAGGTTAGAGCCCCACTACATTATAGAACACAGCCGAACACAGGCAAGGTTAGATCCCCACTACATTATAGAACACAGGCAAGGTTAGAACCCCACTACATTCTAGAACACAGGCAAGGTTAGAACCCCACTACATTCTAGAACACAGGCAAGGTTAGAACCCCACTACATTATAGAACACAGGCAAGGTTAGAACCCCACTACATTCTAGAACACAGGCAAGGTTAGAACCCCACTACATTCTAGAACACAGGCAAGGTTAGAACCCCACTACATTCTAGAACACAGGCAAGGTTAGAACCCCACTACATTCTAGAACACAGGCAAGGTTAGAGCCCCACTACATTCTAGAACACAGGCAAGGTTAGAACCCCACTACATTCTAGAACACAGGCAAGGTTAGAACCCCACTACATTCTAGAACACAGGCAAGGTTAGAACCCCACTACATTCTAGAACACAGGCAAGGTTAGAACCCCACTACATTCTAGAACACAGGCAAGGTTAGAACCCCACTACATTCTAGAACACAGGCAACTTTAGAACCCCACTACATTCTAGAACACAGGCAAGGTTAGAACCCCACGACATTCTAGAACACAGGCAAGGTTAGAACCCCACTACATTCTAGAACACAGGCAAGGTTAGAACCCCACTACATGCTAGAACACAGACAAGGTTAGAACCCCACTTTCTAGAACACAGGCAATGTTAGAACCCCACTACATTCTAGAACACAGGCAAGGTTAGAACCCCACTACATTCTAGAACACAGGCAAGGTTAGAACCCCACTACATTCTAGAACACAGGCAAGGTTAGAACCCCACTACATTCTAGAACACAGGCAAGGTTAGAACCCCACTACATTCTATAACACAGGCAAGGTTAGAACCCCACTACATTCTAGAACACAGGCAAGGTTAGAACCCCACTACATTCTAGAACACAGGCAAGGTTAGAACCCCACTACATTCTAGAACACAGGCAAGGTTAGAACCCCACTACATTCTAGAACACAGGCAAGGTTAGAACCCCACTACATTATAGAACACAGACAAGGTTAGAACCCCAGCATTATAGAACACAGGCAATGTTATACATTCTAGAACACAGGCAAGGTTAGAGCCCCACTACATTCTAGAACACAGGCAAGGTTAGAACCCCACTACATTCTAGAGAACCCCACACATTCTAGAACACAGGCAAGGTTAGAACCCCACTACATTCTAGAACACAGGCAAGGTTAGAGCCCCACTACACATTCTAGAACACAGGCAAGGTTAGAACCCCACTACATTCTAGAACACAGGCAAGGT
Source organism: Oncorhynchus masou masou (assembly GCF_036934945.1). Taxonomy (NCBI): domain Eukaryota; kingdom Metazoa; phylum Chordata; class Actinopteri; order Salmoniformes; family Salmonidae; genus Oncorhynchus; species Oncorhynchus masou. The sequence continues at coordinate 2,559 of NW_027014678.1, read as the reverse complement.
TAGAACCCCACTACATTCTAGAACACAGGCAAGGTTAGAACCCCACTACATTCTAGAACACAGGCAAGGTTAGAGCCCACTACATTCTAGAACACAGGCAAGGTTAGAACCCCACTACATTCTAGAACACAGGCAAGGTTAGAACCCCACTACATTCTAGAACACAGGCAAGGTTAGAACCCCACTACATTCTAGAACACAGGCAAGGTTAGAACCCCACTACATTCTAGAACACAGGCAACTTTAGAACCCCACTACATTCTAGAACACAGGCAATTATAGGTTAGAACCCCACTACATTCTAGAACACAGGCAAGGTTAGAGTCGCACTTTCTAGAACACAGGCAAGGTTAGAACCCCACTACATTCTAGAACACAGGCAAGGTTAGAGCCCCACGACATTATAGAACACAGGCAAGGTTAGAACCCAACTACATTCTAGAACACAGGCAAGGTTAGAGCCGCACTACATTCTAGAACACAGGCAAGGTTAGAACCCCACTACATTCTATAACACAGGCAAGGTTAGAACCCACTACATTCTAGAACACAGGCAAGGTTAGAGCCCCACTACATTCTAGAACACAGGCAAGGTTAGAGCCCCACTACATTATAGAACACAGGCAAGGTTAGAACCCCACTACATTCTAGAACACAGGCAAGGTTAGAACCCCACTACATTATAGAACACAGGCAAGGTTAGAACCCCACTACATTCTAGAACACAGACAAGGTTAGAACCCCACTACATTCTAGAACACAGGCAAGGTTAGAACCCCACTTTCTAGAACACAGGCAAGGTTAGAACTACATTCTAGAACACAGGCAAGGTTAGAACCCCACTACATTCTAGAACACAGGCAAGGTTAGAGCCCCACTACATTCTAGAACACAGGCAAGGTTAGAACCCCACTACAACACAGGCAAGGTTAGAACCCCACTAGAACACAGGCAAGGTTAGAACCCCACTACATTCTAGAACACAGGCAAGGTTAGAACCCCACTACATTCTAGAACACAGGCAAGGTTAGAACACAGGCAAGGTTAGAATCCCATTTAGGAACCCTACATACATTCTAGAACACAGGCAAGGTTAGAATCCCACTACATTATAGAACACAGGCAAGGTTAGAACCCCACTACATTCTAGAACACAGGCAAGGTTAGAACCCCACTACATTATAGAACACAGGCAGCTTAGAACCCCACTACATTCTAGAACACAGGCAAGGTTAGAGAACACAGGCAAGGTTAGAACCCCACTACATTCTAGAACACAGGCAAGAAAACAGGCAAGGTTAGAACCCAACTACATTCTAGAACACAGGCAAGGTTAGAACCCCACTACATTATAGAACACAAGCAAGGTTAGAACCCCACTACATTCTAGAACACAGGCAAGGTTAGAACCCCACTACATTCTAGAACACAGGCAAGGTTAGAACCCCATTACATTCTAGAACACAGGCAAGGTTAGAACCCCACTACATTCTAGAACACAGGCAAGGTTAGAACCCCACTATATTATAGAACACAGGCAAGGTTAGAGCCCCACTACATTATAGAACACAGGCAAGGTTAGAACCCCACTATATTCTAGAACACAGGCAAGGTTAGAACCCCACTACATGCTAGAACACAGACAAGGTTAGAACCCCACGACGTTATAGAACACAGGCAATGTTAGAACCCCACTACATTCTAGAACACAGGCAAGGTTAGAACCCCACTACATTCTAGAACACAGGCCCGCACTACATTATAGAACACAGGCAAGTGTTAGAACCCCACTATATTATAGAACACAGGCAAGGTTAGAACCCACTACATTCTAGAACACAGGCAAGGTTAGAACCCCACTATATTATAGAACACAGGCAAGGTTAGAACCCCACTACATGCTAGAACAGACAAGGTTAGAACCCCCAGGACGTTATAGAACACAGCAATGTTAGAACCCCACTACATTTCTAGAAGGTTAGAACACAGGCAAGGCACCCTTAGAACCCCACTACATTCTAGAACACAGGCAAGGTTAGGAACCTCACGACATTCTAGAACACAGGCAAGGTTAGAACCCCACTACATTATAGAACACAGGCAAGGTTAGAACCCCACTACATTATAGAACACAGGCAAGGTTAGAACCCCACTACATTATAGAACACAGGCAAGGTTAGAACCCCACTACATTTTAGAACACAGGCAAGGTTAGAGCCCCATTACATTCTAGAACACAGGCAAGGTTAGAACCCCACTACATTCTAGAACACAGGCAAGGTTAGAGCCCCACTACATTCTAGAACACAGGCAAGGTTAGAACCCCACTACATTCTAGAACACAGGCAAGGTTAGAACCCCACTACATTCTAGAACACAGGCAAGGTTAGAACCCCACTACATTCTAGAACACAGGCAAGGTTAGAACCCCACTACATTATAGAACACAGGCAAGGTTAGAACCCCACTACATTATAGAACACAGGCAAGGTTAGAACCCCACTACATTATAGAACACAGGCAAGGTTAGAACCCCACTACATTCTAGAACACAGGCAA
>NW_027014677.1:0-13045 GCF_036934945.1 Oncorhynchus masou masou | reverse complement strand
GTAGACTAATATAGTGACATAGTGTCTAATATGGTAATATAGTGACATAGTCTCTCATATGGTGACATAGTGTGTAGACTAATATAGTGACATAGTGTCTAATATAGTGACATAGTCTCTCATATAGTGACATAGTGTGTAGACTAATATAGTGACATAGTGTCTAATATAGTGACATAGTCTCTCATATAGTGACATAGTGTGTAGACTAATATAGTGACATAGTGTCTAATATAGTGACATAGTCTCTCATATAGTGACATAGTGTATAGACTAATATAGTGACATAGTCTCTCATATAGTGACATAGTGTGTAGACTAATATAGTGACACAGTGTCTAATATAGTGACATAGTCTCTCATATAGTGACATAGTGTGTAGACTAATATAGTGACATAGTGTCTAATATAGTGACATAGTCTCTCATATAGTGACATAGTGTGTAGACTAATATAGTGACATAGTGTCTAATATAGTGACATAGTCTCTCATATAGTGACATAGTGTGTAATCTAATATACTGACATAGTGTCTAATATAGTGACATAGTGTCTAATATTGTGACATAGTGTATAGTCCAATATAGAGACATAGTGTGTAGTCTAATATAGTGACATAGTGTGTAGTCTAATATAGTGACATAGTGTGTAGTATAGTAGTAGTATAGTCCAATATAGAGACATAGTGTCTAATAGAGTGACATAGTGTGTAGTCTAATATAGTGACATAGTGTGTAGTTTAATATAGTGACATAGTGTGTAGTCTAGTATAGTGACATAGTGTGTAATATAGAGGCAGTGTGTGTAGTCTAATATAGTGACATAGTGTGTAGTCTTATATAGTGACATAGTGTGTAGACTAATATAGTGACATAGTTTGTAGTCTAATATAGTGACATAGTGTGTAGTCTAATATAGTGACATAGTGTGTAGTCTAATATAGAGACATAGTGTGTAGTCTAATATAGAGACATAGTGTGTAGTCTAATATAGTAACATAGTGTGTAGTCTAATATAGTGAAATAGTGTGTAGTCTAATATAGAGACATAGCGTATAGTCCAATATAGTGACATAGAGTGTAGTCCAATATAGTGACATAGTGTGTAGTCTAATATAGTGACATAATGTGTAGTCTAATATAGTGACATAGTGTGTAGTCTAATATAGTGACATAGTGTGTAGTATAGTAGTAGTATAGTCCAATATAGAGACATAGTGTCTAATAGAGTGACATAGTGTGTAGTCTAATATAGTGACATAGTGTGTAGTTTAATATAGTGACATAGTGTGTAGTCTAGTATAGTGACATAGTGTGTAATATAGAGGCAGTGTGTGTAGTCTAATATAGTGACATAGTGTGTAGCCTTATATAGTGACATAGTGTGTAGTCTAATATAGTGAAATAGTTTGTAGTCTAATATAGTGACATAGTGTGTAGTCTAATATAGTGACATAGTGTGTAGTCTAATATAGAGACATAGTGTGTAGTCTAATATAGTGACAGTATGTGTAGTCTAATATAGTGACATAATGTGTAGTCTAATATAGTGACATAGTGTGTAGTCTAATATAGTGACATAGTGTGTAGTCTAATATAGAGACATAGTGTATAGTCCAATATAGTGACATAGTGTGTAGTCTAATATAGTGACATAGTGTGTAGTCTAATATAGTGACATAATGTGTAGTCTAATATAGTGACATAGTGTGTAGTCTAATATAGTGACATAGTGTGTAGTCTAATATAGTGACATAGTGTGTAGTCTAATATAGTGACATAGTGTGTAGTCTAATATAGTGACATAGTGTGTAGTCTAATATAGTGCCAGTATGTGTTGTCTAATATAGTGACAGTGTGTGTAGTCTAATATAGTGACATAGTGTGTAGTCTAATATAGAGACATAGTGTGTAGTCTAATATAGTAACATAGTGTGTAGTCTAATATAGTGACATAGTGTGTAGTCTAATATAGAGACATAGCGTATAGTCCAATATAGTGACATAGTGTGTAGTCTAATATAGTGACATAGTGTGTAGTCTAATATAGTGACATAATGTGTAGTCTAATATAGTGACATAGTGTGTAGTCTAATATAGTGACATAGTGTGTAGTCTAATATAGTGACATAGTGTGTAGTCTAATATAGTGACATAGTGTGTAGTCTAGTATAGTGACATAGTGTCTAATATAGAGGCAGTGTGTGTAGTCTAATATAGTGACATAGTGTGTAGTCTTATATAGTGACATAGTGTGTAGTCTAATATAGTGAAATAGTTTGTAGTCTAATATAGTGACATAGTGTGTAGTCTAATATAGTGACATAGTGTGTAGTCTAATATAGAGACATAGTGTGTAGTCTAATATAGTGACAGTATGTGTAGTCTAATATAGTGACATAATGTGTAGTCTAATATAGTGACATAGTGTGTAGTCTAATATAGTGACATAGTGTGTAGTCTAATATAGAGACATAGTGTATAGTCCAATATAGTGACATAGTGTGTAGTCTAATATAGTGACATAATGTGTAGTCTAATATAGTGACATCGTGTGTAGTCTAATATAGTGACATAGTGTGTAGTCTAATATAGTGACATAGTGTGTAGTCTAATATAGTGACATAGTGTGTAGTCTAATATAGTGCCAGTATGTGTTGTCTAATATAGTGACAGTGTGTGTAGTCTAATATAGTGACATAGTGTGTAGTCTAATATAGAGACACAGTGTGTAGTCTAATATAGTAACATAGTGTGTAGTCTAATATAGTGACATAGTGTGTAGTCTAATATAGAGACATAGCGTATAGTCCAATATAGTGACATAGTGTGTAGTCTAATATTGTGACATAGTGTGTAGTCTAATATAGTGACATAATGTGTAGTCTAATATAGTGACATAGTGTGTAGTCTAATATAGTGACATAGTGTGTAGTCTAATATAGTGACATAGTGTGTAGTCTAATATAGTGACATAGTGTGTAGTCTAGTATAGAGACATAGTGTGTAGTCTAATATAGTGACATAGTGTGTAGTCTAATATAGTGACATAGTGTGTAGTCTAGTAAAGAGACATAGTGTGTTGTCTAATATAGTGACATAGTGTGTAGTCTAATATAGAGACATAGTGTGTAGTCTAATATAGTGACATAGTGTGTAGTCTAGTATAGAGACATAGTGTGTAGTCTAATATAGTGACATAGTGTGTAGTCTAATATAGTGCCAGTATGTGTGTCTGATATAGTGACAGTGTGTGTAGTCTATTCTAGTGACATAGTGTGTAATATAGTGGCTGTGTGTGTAGTCTAATATAGTGACATAGTGTGTAGTCTAATATAGTGACATAGTGTGTAGTCTAATATAGTGACATAGTGTGTAGTCTAATATAGAGACATAGTGTATAGTCCAATATAGTGACATAGTGTGTAGTCTAATATAGTGACATAGTGTGTAGTCTAATATAGTAACATAGTGTGTAGTCTAATATAGTGACATAGTGTGTAGTCTAATATAGTGACATAGTGTGTAATATAGAGGCAGTGTTACGGTGAGGTTGTTAAAGAGAGCAGGTAGAGTCCCTGGCCAGCCATTGTTGTGTTCCCCTTGAGGAAGCTAATCCGCTTTAATTGTCCCAGTTTGACAGTCAGCCTTTTACTGTGGGATCTTATCCAAGGGTACAGTTCATTGCTGTGAGAAATAACAGCACAAGTGAACCCACTGAGCCACAGTCACATACTGGACCGTAAGGCAGCTCTGTCGTGACTATTCAATTGTTGTTTAATGAGTAGTGAGCACAAAACATTGAAATAACGTTTAATTTTTTTATTACAAAAAATACATATTTTTCAACCAGTAAGACATCTTGTGCTCGCTCATAGGGATGTTAATTTATTCTGATTAACGACGAGGTAACGTCGTGCTGATTTAATTGGGATGCAGCCTTGCCGGTTACAAATGACAGATTTGGCATAAATTACTCCTTCATTATATAAATCAGACCAATCAGACGAAGCTGTTCTGACAGGATTTAAACAGCCACCATATAAGACAAACACACTGTCTCGTACACAATGTCTCGTACACACTGTCTCGTACACACTGTCTCGTACACACTGTCTCGTACACACTGTCTCGTACACACTGTCTCAAGCACACTGTCTCAAGCACACTGTCTCATGCACACTGTCTCGTGCACACTGTCTCGTGCACACTGTCTCGTGCACACTGTCTCGTGCACACTGTCTCGTACACACTGTCTCGTACACACGGTCTCGTACACACGGTCTCGTACACACTGTCTCGTGCAAACTGTCTCGTGCACACTGTCTCGTGCACACTGTCTCGTGCACACTGTCTCGTGCACACTGTCTCGCACACACTGTCTCGTACACACTGTCTCGTACACACTGTCTCGTACACACTGTCTCGTACACACTGTCTCGTACACACTGTCTCGTACACACTGTCTCGTACACACTGTCTCATATACACTGTCTCATACACACTGTCTCATGCACACTGTCTCATACACACTGTCTCATACACACTGTCTCGTACACACTGTCTCGTACACACTGTCTCGTACACACTGTCTCGTACACACTGTCTCATACACACTGTCTCATACACACTGTCTCATACACACTGTCTCATACACACTGTCTCATACACACTGTCTCAAATACACTGTCTCAAATACACTGTCTCATACACACTGTCTCATACACACTGTCTCATACACACTGTCTCATACACACTGTCTCATACACACTGTCTCATACACACTGTCTCATACACACTGTCTCATACACACTGTCTCATGCACACTGTCTCATGCACACTGTCTCATGCACACTGTCTCATACACACTGTCTCATACACACTGTCTCATATACACTGTCTCATACACACTGTCTCATACACACTGTCTCATACACACTGTCTCATGCACACTGTCTCATGCACACTGTCTCGTACACACTGTCTCGTACACACTGTCTCGTACACACTGTCTCGTACACACTGTCTCGTACACACTGTCTCGTACACACTGTCTCATACACACTGTCTCATACACACTGTCTCATGCACACTGTCTCATGCACACTGTCTCATGCACACTGTCTCATACACACTGTCTCATACACACTGTCTCATACACACTGTCTCATACACACTGTCTCATACACACTGTCTCATGCACACTGTCTCATGCACACTGTCTCATGCACACTGTCTCATGCACACTGTCTCATACACACTGTCTCATGCACACTGTCTCATGCACACTGTCTCATGCACACTGTCTCGTACACACTGTCTCGTACACACTGTCTCGTACACACTGTCTCGTACACACTGTCTCATACACACTGTCTCATACACACTGTCTCATACACACTGTCTCATACACACTGTCTCGTACACAATGTCTCGTACACACTGTCTCGTACACACTGTCTCGTACACACTGTCTCGTACACACTGTCTCGTACACACTGTCTCGTACACACTGTCTCATACACACTGTCTCATATACACTGTCTCATACACACTGTCTCATACACAATGTCTCATACACACTGTCTCATACACACTGTCTCGTACACACTGTCTCATACACACTGTCTCATACACACTGTCTCATACACACTGTCTCATGCACACTGTCTCATGCACACTGTCTCATGCACACTGTCTCTTACACACGGTCTCATACACACTGTCTCATGTACACTGTCTCATGTACACTGTCTCATGTACACTGCCTCATACACACTGTCTCATACACACTGTCTCATACACACTGTTTCATACACACTGTCTCATGCACACTGTCTCATGCACACTGTCTCATACACACTGTCTCATACACACTGTCTCATGCACACTGTCTCATATACACTGTCTCATACACACTGTCTCATACACACTGTCTCATACACACTGTCTCATACACACTGTCTCATACACACTGTCTCATGCCACTGACTGTAGACAGCACATGGATAGAACCTCATCTCTCTGACAGAACACACTGTTTCCCACTGACTGTAGACAGCACATGGATAGAACCTCATCTCTCTGACAGAACACACTGTTTCCCACTGACTGTAGACAGCACATGGATAGAACCTCATCTCTCTGACAGAACACACTGTTTCCCACTGACTGTAGACAGCACATGGATAGAACCTCATCTCTCTGACAGAACACACTGTTTCCCACTGACTGTAGACAGCACATGGATAGAACCTCATCTCTCTGACAGAACACACTGTTTCCCCCTGACTGTAGACAGCACATGGATAGAACCTCATCTCTCTGACAGAACACACTGTTTCCCCACTGACTGTAGACAGCACATGGATAGAACCTCATCTCTCTGACAGAACACACTGTTTCCCACTGACTGTAGACAGCACATGGATAGAACCTCATCTCTCTGACAGAACACACTGTTTCCCCCTGACTGTAGACAGCACATGGATAGAACCTCATCTCTCTGACAGAACACACTGTTTCCCCCTGACTGTAGACAGCACATGGATAGAACCTCATCTCTCTGACAGAACACACTGTTTCCCCCTGACTGTAGACAGCACATGGATAGAACCTCATCTCTCTGACAGAACACACTGTTTCCCCCTGACTGTAGACAGCACATGGATAGAACCTCATCTCTCTGACAGAACACACTGTTTCCCACTGACTGTGACTGAAACTTCAGACAAATTATTGAAAGGAAGGAAGAGGGAAATTTTTTTTAGATAAAAATCACTGTTTATGTGGCAGAGAAACTGTGAACTCAGAGGCCTTTGTAATCAATACAGACGGTGACAAATGGTAATGGCTCTGAAGGAGCCACAATGTTGAATGACCTGAATGAATACATAACATATACTCATAACAACAATGATTCAGTAAGAGGAATGGCTACTAGGTGGAATATAAAATATATACTTTCATTCTTTAAACCACTCCTCCAAAACTAACTCTCATAAAACAATAGAACAAGGAATAACATAAGCCTTCCTATTACACGGCTGGATTAGCCTAGCAACAGAACCATTCCAAGCAGATGGTTGCCGTGTTGACCGCATACAGTAGTTAATTAGTCCGTTTTGTTTGTCTTTGGGTGGCTAACTTCCTGGATACGAGAGGACTGAGGAATGACTACCTTCACCATACCAGATTTGAGGGGAAATTCTGCTTGATAGATTTGAAATGGGATATATTGAACTATGAGGTAGTTGTTCATCCTTGTCTAGCGTTACATAACTTCTATTTGCTACAGAAACCCCCCTAAAATCCAACTATTTTTCTCCTGTTTTTCCACACCTGAAATCCCCCCATTAAAAAGTGGCTTCCTTATTGGCAAGTGCCAAGGCAAAAGACTGCTATTGAAATATCAGGGAGATCCTAATGAAATTACAATTTAAGACATGACTATACTAACTGATTGTGTTTTTTCCCCCCCAAACCATGCAGAAATATCGATCAATACAACATCGCTATTAGCATTTTGACGAGAAACAAACCACAAATGAAAAACAGATGCTGCATAATTTCTAAACAATTAGAGATGATGAGGTCTTTCTCAGTCTAAACAGAGATGATCAACTCTTTCTCAGTCTAAACAGTTAAAGATTATTAACTCCTTCTGTCTAAACAGTTAAAGATGATTAACTCTTTCTCAGTCTAAACAGAGATGATCAACTCTTTCTCAGTCTAAACAGTTAAAGATGATTAACTCCTTCTGTCTAAACAGTTAAAGATGATTAACTCTTTCTCAGTCTAAACAGAGATGATGAGCTCTTTCTCAGTCTAAACAATTAGAGATGATGAACTGACAGTAAACAGACCACTTATTCTTCACGAATCAGATCTATTGCAGAGTGTCACAAAGCAAACAATTAACAGTTTTGATCGTTCAAATTAAAACCAACGTGCTTTCACAGTACCTTCAACTAAAATAAACTCCCGTCCTTGGAACAAAACGTAGAAAACTTTTCACAAAACAAATGAAATGAATCCAATGGTGTCTTGTGAACATTCCCTCTGATCTGTGTCTTCTCATCTGAACCATATCTCAGGTGATGCTGTGAGATACTCATGCTGTATCTTCAGTCAAACACACATCGTGTCTTCAGGGACACTCATGGGAAGGGAGCCGGGAAAGTCCATTTAAAAGGGTAAGATTAAAATATAAATATATCAAATATATCAACATATGACTGTGTGGGGTGATACATTTATTAGAAGTGTTTGAAGTTCAGCCAGTGAAGTCATTCATTCGTGTGGCTCTGTCGGTAGAGCATGGCGCTTGCAACGCCAAGCGTCGTGGGTTCGATTCCCGCTGGGGCCACCCATATGTAAAAGTAGTGGCCCCAGCCGACTTGTAAGTCGCTTTGGACAAAAGCGTCTGCTAAATGGGATATATTATTATTATATTATTTTTCATGCCCATCAACATTCTCTGTACACATTTACATTCATGACGTTTTACGAGCTCTACGTCGGTGGATGGTGATGTCGTTCTGTTTCCAACACTCTGGTCTCTGCGGGCCACAGTAACGCCGACACATCAACTCTCCAATCAGCCACAGAGAGGAGAGGGGTGTATTCATTTGGTCATTTGTTTATTACGTTTATTTTGGACAGAGACTATATACTGCAAAAACATAAATCTCAGAAGTGATTCGTTGCACCGGGTTTACAGATAACGTGCAGTTCATAACCAATGACCTGTTCATAACCAATGACCTGTCCATGACCTGTCCATAAACAATGACCTGTCCATAAACAATGACCTGTCCATGACCTGTCTATTACCAATGACCTGTCTATGACCGATGACCTGTCTATAACCAATGACCAGTCCATAACCAATGACCTGTCCATAACCAATGACCTGTCCATAACCAATGACCTGTCTATAACCAATGACCTGTCCATGACCTGTCCATAACCAATGGCCTGTCTATAACCAATGACCTGTCCATGACCTGTCCATAACCAATGGCCTGTCCATAACCAATGACCTGTCCATAACCAATGACCTGTCTATAACCAATGACCTGTCCATGACCAATGACCTGTCCATAACCAATGACCTGTCCAAGACCTGTCCATAACCAATGGCCTGTCTATAACCAATGACCTGTCCATAACCAATGACCTGTCCATGACCTGTCTATTACCAATGACCTGTCCATAACCAATGACCTGTCCATGACCTGTCCATAACCAATGACCTGTCCATAACCAATGACCTGTCTATAACCAATGACCTGTCCATAACCAATGACCTGTCCATAACCAATGACATGTCCATGACCTGTCTATTACCAATGACCTGTCCATAACCATTGACCTGTCCATGACCTGTCTATTACCAATGACCTGTCCATAACCAATGACCTGTCCATGACCTGTCTATTACCAATGACCTGTCTATAACCAATGACCTGTCCATGACCTGTTCATAACCAATGACCTGTCCATAACCAATGACCTGTCCATAACCAATGACCTGTCCATGACCTGTCTATAACCAATGACCTGTCCATAACCAATGACCTGTCCATGAACTGTCTATTACCAATGACCTGTCCATAACCAATGACCTGTCCATGACCTGTCTATAACCAATGACCTGTCCATAACCAATGACCTGTCCATAACCAATGACCAGTCCATGACCTGTCTGTTACCAATGACCTGTCCATAACCAATGACCTGTCCATGACCTGTCTATAACCAATGGCCTGTCCATAACCAATGACCTGTCCATAACCAATGACCTATCCATGACCTGTCCATAACCAATGCCCTGTCTATAACCAATGACCTGTCCATAACCAAAGAACTGTCCATAACCAATGACCTGTCCAAGACCAATGACCTGTCCATAACCAATGACCTGTCTATAACCAATGACCTGTCCATGACCTGTCCATAACCAATGGCCTGTCCATAACCAATGACCTGTCCATAACCAATGACCTGTCTATAACCAATGACCTGTCCATGACCAATGACCTGTCCATAACCAATGACCTGTCCAAGACCTGTCCATAACCAATGACCTGTCTATAACCAATGACCTGTCCATAACCAATGACCTGTCCATGACCTGTCTATTACCAATGAACTGTCCATAACCAATGACCTGTCCATGACCTGTCCATAACCAATGACCTGTCCATAACCAATGACCTGTCTATAACCAATGACCTGTCCATAACCAATGACCTGTCCATAACCAATGACCTGTCCATGACCTGTCTATTACCAATGACCTGTCCATAACCATTGACCTGTCCATGACCTGTCTATTACCAATGACCTGTCCATAACCAATGACCTGTCCATGACCTGTCTATTACCAATGACCTGTCTATAACCAATGACCTGTCCATGACCTGTCCATAACCAATGACCTGTCCATAACCAATGACCTGTCCATAACCAATGACCTGTCCATGACCTGTCTATAACCAATGACCTGTCCATAACCAATGACCTGTCCATGAACTGTCTATTACCAATGACCTGTCCATAACCAATGACCTGTCCATGACCTGTCTATAACCAATGACCTGTCCATAACCAATGACCTGTCCATAACCAATGACCTGTCCATAACCAATGACCTGTCCATAACCAATGACCAGTCCATGACCTGTCTATTACCAATGACCTGTCCATGACCTGTCTATAACCAATGGCCTGTCCATAACCAATGACCTGTCCATAACCAATGACCTATCCATGACCTGTCCATAACCAATGCCCTGTCTATAACCAATGACCTGTCCATAACCAAAGAACTGTCCATAACCAATGACCTGTCCAAGACCAATGACCTGTCCATAACCAATGACCTGTCTATAACCAATGACCTGTCCATGACCTGTCCATAACCAATGGCCTGTCCATAACCAATGACCTGTCCATAACCAATGACCTGTCTATAACCAATGACCTGTCCATGACCAATGACCTGTCCATAACCAATGACCTGTCCAAGACCTGTCCATAACCAATGGCCTGTCTATAACCAATGACCTGTCCATAACCAATGACCTGTCCATGACCTGTCTATTACCAATGACCTGTCCATAACCAATGACCTGTCCATGACCTGTCCATAACCAATGACCTGTCCATAACCAATGACCTGTCTATAACCAATGACCTGTCCATAACCAATGACCTGTCCATAACCAATGACCTGTCCATGACCTGTCTATTACCAATGACCTGTCCATAACCATTGACCTGTCCATGACCTGTCTATTACCAATGACCTGTCCATAACCAATGACCTGTCCATGACCTGTCTATTACCAATGACCTGTCCATAACCAATGACCTGTCCATGACCTGTCCATAACCAATGACCTGTCCATAACCAATGACCTGTCCATAACCAATGACCTGTCCATGACCTGTCTATAACCAATGACCTGTCCATAACCAATTACCTGTCCATGAACTGTCTATTACCAATGACCTGCCCATAACCAATGACCTGTCCATGACCTGTCTATAACCAATGACCTGTCCATAACCAATGACCTGTCCATAACCAATGACCTGTCCATAACCAATGAACAGGCCATAACCAATGACCTGTCCATAACCAATGACCAGTCCATGACCTGTCTATTACCAATGACCTGTCCATAACCAATGACCTGTCCATGACCTGTCTATAACCAATGACCTGTCCATAACCAATGACCTGTCCATAACCAATGACCTATCCATGACCTGTCCATAACCAATGCCCTGTCTATAACCAATGACCTGTCCATAACCAATGACCTGTCCATAACCAATGACCTGTCCAAGACCAAAGACCTGTCCATAACCAATGACCTGTCCATAACCAATGACCTGTCCATGACCTGTCTATTACCAATGACCTGTCTATAACCAATGACCTGTCCATAACCAATGACCTGTCCATAACCAATGACCTGTCCATGACCTGTCTATTACCAATGACCTGTCTATTACCAATGACCTGTCTATAACCAATGACCTGTCCATAACCAATGACCTGTCCATAACCAATGACCTATCTATAACCAATGACCTGTCCATGACCTGTCCATAACCAATGGCCTGTCCATAACCAATGACCTGTCCATAACCAATGACCTGTCTATAACCAATGACCTGTCCATGACCAATGACCTGTCCATACCCAATGACCTGTCCATGACCTGTCTATTACCAATGACCTGTCCATAACCAATGACCTGTCCATGACCTGTCCATAACCAATGACCTGTCCATAACCAATGACCTGTCTATAACCAATGACCTGTCCATAACCAATGACCTGTCCATAACCAATGACCTGTCCATGACCTGTCTATTACCAATGACCTGTCCACAACCATTGACCTGTCCATGACCTGTCTATTACCAATGACCTGTCCATAACCAATGACCTGTCCATGACCTGTCTATTACCAATGACCTGTCCATACCCAATGACCTGTCCATGACCTGTCCATAACCAATGACCTGTCCATAACCAATGACCTGTCCATAACCAATGACCTGTCCATGACCTGTCTATAACCAATGACCTGTCCATAACCAATGACCTGTCCATGAACTGTCTATTACCAATGACCTGTCCATAACCAATGACCAGTCCATGACCTGTCTATAACCAATGACCTGTCCATAACCAATGACCTGTCCATAACCAATGACCTGTCCACAACCAATGACCAGGCCATGACCTGTCTATTACCAATGACCTGTCCATAACCAATGACCTGTCCATGACCTGTCTATAACCAATGACCTGTCCATAACCAATGACCTATCCATGACCTGTCCATAACCAATGCCCTGTCTATAACCAATGACCTGTCCATAACCAAAGACCTGTCCATAACCAATGACCTGTCCATAACCAATGACCTGTCCATAACTAATGACCTGTCCATAACCAATGACCTATCCATGACCTGTCCATGACCAATGACCTGTCATAATAACCAATGACCTGTCCA
>NW_027014676.1:0-13050 GCF_036934945.1 Oncorhynchus masou masou | reverse complement strand
TTTAATCCTAGTAAAAAATTGCCTGTCTTAGGTCAGTTAGGATCACCACCTTTTTCAGAATGTGAAATGTCAGAATAAAAGTAGAGAGAATGATTTATTTCAGCATTTATTTATTTCATCACATTCCCAGTGGGTCAGACGTTTACATACACTCAATTAGTATTTGGTAGCATTGCCGTTAAATAGTTTTACTTGGGCCAAACGTTTCCGGTAACCTTCCACAAGCTTCCCACAATAAGTTGGGTGAATTTTGGCCCATTCCTCCTGACCGAGCTGGTGTAACGGAGTCAGCTTTGTAGGTCTCCTTGCTCTCACACGCTTTTTCAGTTCTGCCCACAAATTTTCTATGGGATTGAGGTCAGGGCTTTGTGATGGCCACTCAATATCTTGACTGTGTTTCCTTAAGCCATTTTGCCACAACTTTAGAAGGATGCTTGGGGCCATTGTCCATTTGGAAGACCCATTTGCAACCAAGCTTTAACTTCCTGACTGATTTCAGGAAGTCACCAGTCCTCCTGAAGCAAAGCACCCCACAACATGATGCTGCCACCCCATGCTTCACGGTTGGGATGGTGTAATCTTGGCTTGCAAGCCTCGCTTCTTTTTCCTCCAAACATTACGATGGTCATTATGGAAAAACAGTTCTATTTTTGTTTCATCAGACCAGAGGACATTTCTCCAATAAGTACGATCCTTGTCCCCATGTGCAGTTGCAAACCGCAGTCTGGCTTTTTTATGGCGGTTTTGGAGCCGTGGCTTCTTCCTTACTGAGCGGCCTTTCAGGCTATGTCGATATAGGACTCGTTTTACTGTGGATACTGTGGATATTTTTGTACCCAGTTTACTCCAGCATCTTCACAAGGTCCTTTGCTGTTGTCCTGGGATTGATTTGCTCTTTTCGCACCAAAGCACGTTCATCTCTAGGGAGACAGAACGCGTCTCCTTCCTGAGCGGTATGACGACTGCGTAGTCCCATGGTGTTTATACTCGCATACTATTGTTTGTACAGATGAATGTGGTACCTTCAGGCGTTTGGAAATTGCTCCCAAGGATGAACCAGACTTGTGGAGGTCTACAATTTAGGTCTTGGCTGAGTTCTTTGGATTTTCCCATGATGTCAAGAAAAGAGGCACTGAGTTTGAAGATAGGCCTTGAAATACATCCACAGGTACACCTGCAATTGACTCAAATGATGTCAATTAGCCCATCATAAGCTTCTAAAGCCATGACATCATTTTCTGGAATTTTCCAAGCTGTTTAAATGCACATTCAACTTAGTGTATGTAAACTTCTGACCCACAGGAATTGTGATACAGTGAATTATAAGTGAAATAATCTGGTCTGTAAACAATTTTGGGAAGAATTACTTGTCATGCACAAAGTAGATGTTCTAACTGACTTGCCAAAACTATAGTTTGTTAACAAGAAATGTGTGGAGTGGTTGAAAAACGAGTTTTAATGACTCCAACCTAATTGTATGTAAACTTCTGACTTCAATTGTATGTAAATAAGGTATTTATTTTTGTTATTTTTTATAAATTAGCAAAAATGTCCAAAAACCTGTTTTTCTTTGTCATTATGGGGTATTGTGTGCATGTTTAGGGAAGGAAAAAACAATTCAATCAATTTTTAGAATAAGCCTGTAACAAAACAAAATGTGGAGCAAGTCAAGGGGTCTGAATACTTCCCGAATGCACTGTATCAATCTTGAACAGGCTAATTTATTTTGAATGCAAATTGAATAGAATTGATGGAGAGAGAAAGATTGGGAGAGACTGCAGGAAATGTAGGTCTAATTGTCACAATTAAAAAAGTTACCATGATGAGATGATAGGTCTGTCAGTCCCCACCCTGAGCATTGATGATTCGTCACGCAGTGACCAGAGAGAAGTTCATAGAGAATCCAGATTCAGCCATTGCATATAATTTAACAGTTCCACTTCACGTCCATGCTGTTTATATAAATCATGTATTATTATTTACTGTTTTCACAAAAGGGAGTGGTGTTGCGAGGTAAATATTGGTAACTGCCATTTAACCCATTCTACACCTAATTCAGCATAATTCACACCCTCTTAAGCATTTGCCCCATCCCCAGGATTCACATGCGAGGCCATGTGAATCTTGAGTAAGGTAGTGTAGTAAACAACCAAAGATTTCAAAACATAAAGTGGTTTAAGTAAGTAGCCTACAATAAGGAAAAACTTGGTAAAAAAAAAAAATAATCCTATATCCTAATCTGATTGTGAAAGTGTCCAGATATCATTATTGTATACATTTTTTTATAATTATTATGTAATGCTTACCCAGACACTCATCTAAATTGATGGGTCATGTGAAATGCTATAACACCCCAGCCACGTCAAGCTAAGTGTGTCCCACCCTAATCAGTTTCACCTGTCCTAGTTATTGTCTCCACTCCCCTCCAGGGGCCGCATGTTTTCCCCTGAATATTTATCCCTGTGTTTTCTGTCTCGCTGTTCCAGTTTGTCTTGTATGTTTCCAACCAGCGTTTTCACCTGCTTTTTGCATTCTTCTTTTCTCATCCTCCTGGTTTTGACCCTTGCCTGTTTCTGGACTTTGTACCCACCTGCCTGACCATTCTGCCTGCCTTGACCACGAGCCTGTCTGCCCTCTGTACCTCCTGGACTCTGATCTGGTTTTGACCTTTGTCCTGTCCAAGACCATTCTCTTGCCTACCCTTTTGAATGAATAAACATTGTAAGACTCCAACCATCCACCTCCTGTGTCTGCATTTGGGTCTCAGCTTGTGCCTTGATAAACTGGATGCGTCACTATTGTCTAGACATGTACACATGTTCATGAAATACAATACAGTGCCTTGCAAAAGTATTAATCCCCTTGGTGTTTTTCCTATTTTGTTGCATTACAACCTGTAATTTAAAAATATTTTTATTTGGATTTCATCTAATGGATATACACAAAATAGTCCAAATTGGTGAAGTGAAAAAAAAAAAACTTGTTTCAAAAACCTAAACTGAAAAGTGGTGCGTACATATGTATTCACCCCTTTGCTATGAAGCCCCTAATTAAGATCTGGTGCAAACCATTTACCTTCAGAAGTCACATATTTAGTTAAATAAAGTCCACCTGTGTGCAATCTAAGTGTCACATGATCTGTCACATGATCTCAGTATATATATATACCTGTTCTGAAAGGTCCCAGAGTCTGTAACACCACTAACAAGCGGCAGCACCAAGCAAGCGGCACCACGAAGACCAAGGAGCTCTCCAAACAGGTCAGGGACAAAGTTGTGGAGAAGTACAGATCAGGGTTGGGTTACAAAAAATATTTAAAACTTTGAACATTCCACGGAGCACCATTAAATCCATTATTTAAAAATGGAAAGAATATGGCACCACAACCTACCTGCCAAGAGAGGGCCGCCCACCAAAACTCACAGACCAGGCAAGGAGGACATTAATCAGAGAGGTAAAAAAGAGACCAAATATAACCCTGGAGGAGCTGCAAAGCCCCACAAGAGACTGGAGTATCTGTCCATAGGACCATTTTAAGCTGTACACTCCACAGAACTGGGCTTTACGGAAGAGTGCCAAGAAAAAATGCCATTGCTTAAAGAAAAAAATAAACAAACACGTTTGGTGTTCACCAAGAGGCATGGGAGACTACCCAAACATATGGAAGAAGGTACTCTGATCAGATGAGACTAAAATTGAGTTTTTGGCCTTCAAGGAAAATGCCATGTCCTGACACAAACTCAACACCTCTCATCCATCCAAGAACGCCATCCCCACAGTGAAGCATGGTGGTGGCAGCATCATGATGTGGGGATGTTTTTAATCAGCAGGGACTGGGAAACTGGTCAGAATTGAAAGAATGATGGATGGCTCGAAATACAGGGAAATTCTGAGGGAAACCTGTTTCAGTTTTCCAGAGATTTAAGCTGGGACGGAGGTTCACCTTCCAGCAGGTCAATGACACTAAGCATATTGCTAAAGCAACAATCAAGTGGTTTAAGGGGAAACATTTAAATGTCTTGGAATGGCCTAGTCAAAGCCCACACTCAATCCAATTGATAATCTTGTGGTATGACTTGAAAGATTGCTGTACACCAGCGGAATCCATCCAACTTGAAGGAGCTGGAGCAGTTTTTCTCTTGAAGAATGGGCAAAAATCCCAGTGGCTAGATGTGCCAAGCTTATAGATACATACCCTAAGAGACTTGCAGCTGTAATTGCTGCAAATGTGGCTCTACAAAGTATTGACTTTGGGGGGATGAATAGTTATGCACTCTCAAGTTCTTTTTTTGTCTTATTTCTTGTTTGTTTCACAAAAACTATTGTGCATCTTCAAAGTGGTATGAATGTTGTGTAAATCAAATGATACAAACCCCCACAAAATCTATTTTAATTCCAGGTTGTAAAGCAACAAAATAGGAAAAATGCCAAGGGGGGTGAAAACTTTGAAAACACTGTAGATGGCCGTAATCACCCCCAGACACACCTGGCAAACTTGATGGTTCATGTGATCAGTCTTATGTTTAGATATGTAGCTAGCTAGCTAAACCATAATTGCAACCCACAGCTACAGTACAAATGGATTGTCATAGCTAGCTACCAATCATGAAATGCCGGAGCTTGAATCTGCAGGTAGATAAAGCTAACCAACTAGGTTAAATGTTAGCTAGCTAGCTAACATTAGGCTATAACTAGCAATGCAAAGGTTTGAGAGATGAGATATGACTAATATTACGACACATCACACATGTAATTTCACTACACTCGCAATAACATATTTTAAACACGTGTATGTGACCAATAACATTTGATTTGATTTTAACATAAGCTTGTGAGCCTGCAAGCTACTGTTTGCTTAGTTAACAGTACACTTTAACTTGCAATGAAACCAACTTCCCGATAAAATTAGAAATGTATAATATCTGAAAATGGAGCTAGACTCTCTACCATTACACGGATGAACGCTTCCATGGCAGTGTGACTTTTCTGTTTGGTTCGTAGCTAGCTAGAGCTTGTTTGGCCCATTGTTGTTTCAAGTCGCTGCGGTTCACACTGACAGTGTGAGAAAAGTAGTCCATCACAACCTTTCCCAATTATCTTTGTCGATAGCGCCTGCTAAATATCTGTTCCTGGTTCTAAATTTCTTGATGGGGCATGCTTATTTAAGATGGTGAGGAAGGCATTTAAAAATAACCAGGCATCCTCTACTGACGGGATGAGATCAATATCCTTCCAGTATACCCCGGCCAGGTCGATTAGAAGGCCTGCTCGCTGAAGTTTTTCAGGGAGCGTTTGACAGTGATGAGTGGAGGTCGTTTTGACCGCTGACCCACTACGGATGCAGGCAATGAGGCAGTGATCGCTGAGATCTTGGTTGAAAACAGCAGAGGTGTATTTAGAGGGAAAGTTGGTTAGGATATCTATGAGAGTGCCCGTGTTTACGGCTTTGGGGGGGGTACCTGGTAGGTTCATTGATAATTTGTGTGAGATTGAGGGCATCAAGCTTAGATTATAGGATGGTTGGGGTGTTAAGCATGTTCCAGTTAAGGTCACCTAGCAGCACGAGCTCTGAAGATAGATGGGGGCAATCAGTTCACATATGGTGTCCAAAGCACAGCTGGGGCAGAGGGTGGTCTATAGCAGATGGCAACGTGAGAGGTTTGTTTTTAGAGAGTTGGATTTTAAAAGTAGAAGTTCAAATTGTTTGGGTACAGACCTGGATAGTAGGACAGAACTCTGCAGGCTATTTTTTCAGTAGATTGCAACGCCCCTTTGGCCGTTCTATCTAGTCTGAAAATGTTGTAGTTAGGGATGGAGATTTCAGAATTTTTGGTGGTCTTCCTAAGCCAGGATTCAGACACGGCTAGAACATCCGGGTTGGCAGAGTGTGCTGAAGCAGTCAATAAAACAACTTTAGGGAGGAGGCTTCTAATGTTAACATGCATGACACCAAGGCTATTACGTTTACAGAAGTCATCAATAGAGAGCACCTGGGAATAGAGTGGATCTAGGCACTGCAGTGCCTGGATTCACCTCTACAGGAGTAGACATACGCCTAGCTTCTTGAAACGGGTCACATAAACCAGTAGGAGTCACTGTTCAGGCAGAACCGTGGCTTCATATTTTATGTCAATATAACTCTTAGGTTGATGGCATGACCTTGAAACAATGACATTTATTCAATTCTGTATATATATATATATCCTATTCTTATATATATATATATAAGAATAGGACACAACAAATACCACGACAAGATAGACAAACTACATAAAGAGAGACCTAAAACAACAACAGCAAGACAGCAGCACATGACAACATAGCATGGTAGCAAAACAACATGATAGCAGCACAAACATGGTATAAACATTATTGGGCACAAACATCAGCACAAAGTGCATGAAGGTAGAGACAACAATACATCATGCAAAGCAGCCACAACTGTCAGTAAGAGAGTCCATGATTGAGTATTTGAATCAAGCGATTGACATAAAACTGTCCAGTTTGAGTGTTTGTTGTTGCTCGATCCAGTCGCTAGCTGCAGCGAACTGAAAAGACGAGCGACCCATGGATGTGTGCGCTTTGGGGACCTTTGACAGAATGTGACTGGCAGAACGGCCGTTGTATGCAGTAGATATCTCAGACAGGGGGGAGTGAGGCCTAAGAGGGTTTTAGAAATAAGGATCAACCAGTGGGTCTTTCTACGGGTATATAGAGATGACCAGTTTACAGAGGAGTATAGAGTGCAGTGATGTGTCCTATAAGGAGAATTGGTGTCAAATCTGATGTCAGAATGGTAAAGAACATCTAGCCGCTCGAGAACACCCTTACCTGCCGATCTATAAATGATGTCTCCGTAATCTAGCATGGGTAGGATAGTCATCTGAATTAGGGTTAGTTTGGCAGCTGGGGTGAAAGAGGAGCAATTACAATAGAGGAAATCAAGTCTAGATTTAACTTCAGCCTGCAGCTTTGATATGTGCTGAGAGAAGGTCAGTGTACCGTCTAGCCTTACTCCCAAGTACTTGTTTGAGGTTACTACCTCAAGCTCTAAACCCTCAGAGGTAGTAATCAAACCTGTTGGGAGAGGGTCATTCTTACCAAACCACACGTTTTAGAGATGTTCAGAACAAGGTTAAGGGTAGAGAAAGCTTGTTGGACACTAAGACAGCTTTGTTGTAGAGCATTTAACACAAAATCTGGGGAGGGGCCAGCTGAGTATAAGACTGTATCATCTGCATATAAATGGATGAGAGAGATTCCTACTGCCTGAGCTATGTTGTTGATGTAAATTGAGAAGAGCATGGGGCCTAGGATTGAGCATTGGGGTACTCCCTTGGTGACAGGCAGTGGCTGAGACAGCAGATTTTGTGACTTTATAAACTGCAATCTTTGAGAGAGGTAGTTAGCAAACCAGGCCCAAAGCCCCTCAGAGACACCAATACTCCTTAGCTGGCACACAAGAATGGAATGGTCTACCGTATCAAAAGCTTTGGCCAGGTCAATAAAAATAGCAGCACAACATTGCTTAGAATCATAGGCAACGGTGACATCATTGAGGACCTTTAAGGTTGCAGTGACACAGTGAAACCAGATTGCATACCAGAGAGAATACTATAGACATCAAAAAAGCCAGTCAGTTGATTATTGACACGTTTTTCCAAAACTTTTGATAAACAGGGCAAAATAGAAATAGGCCTATAACAGTTAGGATCAGCTTGATCGCCCCTTTAAACAAAGGTTGAACTGTGGCTGCCTTCCAAGCAATGGAACCTCCCCAGAATGGAGAGACAGGTTAAAAAGGTCAGAGAAAGGCTTGGCGATGATAGGGGCAGCAGCCTTAAAGGGTCTAAAGAAAGGGTCTAAACCATCTGACCCAGATGCTTTTTGGGGTCAAGTTTCAGGAGCTCCTTTAGCACCTCGGACTCAGTGACTGCCTGCAGGGAGAAACTTTGTAGCTGGGCAGGGGAAAAGGGGGAATTAATTGTGTTACGTGTTTTTGTTTTTTTGTTAACGCGCCAGACTGGATTGCTTATACTGTGTTGTTCACGAAGATGTATATTGTTAACTTTTTATGGCTGCAGGGGCAGTATTGAGTAGCTTGGATGAAAAGTGCCCATATCAAACGGCCTGCTCCTCAGTCATAGTTGCTAATATTTGCATATTATTAGTAGTATTGGATAGAAAACAATCTGAAGTTTCTAAAACTGTTTGAATGATGTCTATGAGTATAACAGAACTCATATTGTCAGGCAAAATCCTGAGTTGAAATCAAAACAGGAAGTCAGAAATCTGAGCTTGTATGTATTCTGATCAAATCAAATTTTATTTGTCACATACACATGGTTAGCAGATGTTAATGCGAGTGTAGTGAAATGCTTGTACTTCTAGTTCCGACAATGCAGTAATAACCAACAAGTAATCTAGCTAACAATTCCAAAACTACTACCTTAATAGACACAAGTGTAAGGGGATAAAGAATATGTACATAAAGATATATGAATGAGTGATGGTACAGAGCGGCATAGGCAAGATACAGTAGATGGTATTGAGTACAGTATATACAGTGCCTTGTGAAAGTATTCGGCCCCTTGAACTTTGCGACCTTTTGCCACATTTCAGGCTTCAAACATAAAGATATAAAACTGTATTTTTTTGTGAAGAATCAACAACAAGTGGGACACAATCATGAAGTGGAATGACATTTATTGGATATTTCAAACTTTTTTAACAAATCAAAAACTGAAAAATTGGGCGTGCAAAATCATTCAGCCTTTACTTTCAGTGCAACAACTCTCTCCAGAGGTTCAGTGAGGATCTCTGAATGATCCAATGTTGACCTAAATGACTAATGATGATAAATACAATCCACCTGTGTGTAATCAAGTCTCCGTATAAATGCACCTGCACTGTGATAGTCTCAGAGGTCCGTTAAGCACAGAGAGCATCATGAAGAACAAGGAACACACCACGCAGGTCCGAGATACTGTTGTGAAGAAGTTTAAAGCCAGTTTGGATACAAAGATTTCCCAAGCTTTAAACATCCCAAGGAGCACTGTGCAAGCGATAATATTGTCAGAGGAGTATCAGACCACTGCAAATCTACCAAGACCTGGCCATCCCCTCTAAACTTTCATCTCATACAAGGAGAAGACTGATCAGAGATGCAGCCAAGAAGGCCCATGATCACTCTGGATGAACTGCAGAGATCTACAGCTGAGGTGGGAGACTCTGTCCATAGGACAATAATCAGTCGTATATTGCACAAATCTGGACTTTATGGAAGAGTGGCTAGAAGAAAGCCATTTCTTAAAGATATCCATAAAAAGTGTCATTTAAAGTTTGCCACAAGCCACCTGGGAGACACACCAAACATGTGGAAGAAGGTGCTCTGGTCAGATGAAACCAAAATTGAACTTTTTGGCAACAATGCAAAACGTTATGTTTGGGCGTAAAGCAACACAGCTCATCACCCTGAACACACCATACCCACTGTCAAACATGGTGGTGGCAGCATCATGGTTTGGGCCTGCTTTCTTCAGCAGGGACAGGGAAGATGGTTAAAATTGATGGGAAGATGGATGGAGCCAAATACAGGACCATTCTGGAAGAAAACCTGATGGAGTCTGCAAAAGACCTGAGACTGGGACAGAGATTTGTCTTCCAACAAGACAATGATCCAAAACATAAAGCAAAATCTACAATGGAATGGTTCAAAAATAAACATATCCAGGTGTTAGAATGGCCAAGTCAAAGTCCAGACCTGAATCCAATCGAGAATCTGTGGAAAGAACTGAAAACTGCTGTTCACAAATGCTCTCCATCCAACCTCACTGAGCTCAAGCTGTTTTGCAAGGAGGAATGGGGAAAAAATGTCAGTCTCTCGATGTGCAAAACTGATAGAGACATACCCCAAGCGACTTACAGCTGTAATCGCAGCAAAAGGTGGCGCTACAAAGTATTAACTTAAGGGGGCTGAATAATTTTGCACGCCCAATTTTTCAGTTTTTGATTTGTTAAAAAAGTTTAAAATATCCAATAAATGTCGTTCCACTTCATGATTGTGTCCCACTTGTTGTTGATTCTTCACAAAAAAATACAGTTTTATATCTTTTCTGTTTGAAGCCTGAAATGTGGCAAAAGGTCGCAAAGTTCAAGGGAGCCGAATACTTTCGCAAGGCACTGTACATATGAGATGAGTATGTAAACAAAGTGGCATAGTTAAAGTGGCTAGTGATACATGTATTACATAAGGATGCAGTAGATGATATAGAGTACAGTATATACATATACATATGAGATGAATAGTGTAGGGCAGGGGTGTCAAAGTCAAATGGACGGAGGGCCAAATAAAAAATTTAGCTACAAGCCGAGGGCCGGACTGTTCGAATGTTCATTGAAAATTTTTTAAATGACGCATATAGTCTAGTGAACCTAATTGAACCTACTGAAAACCTAACAAATATATTCCAATATGATCAGATAAATAAAGCAATATTTTCTTATGGCTCTGTCAGTAATCTTTAATTTTCAACAGACACAAAAGACAAATTTCCTTTATATAAAAATCCCCATAACATGAACATTAAATGAAAGAAACCGGTATTCAAGGCACCATCAGTAGCCTATATTTTCTATTTTAGCAAAAGTGGGCTAAATTTACTTCAAAGAAAAAACAATAATAGCAATTTTCTATCATCCACTCAACTGAAATATTTTTAAAATATAATTGGATTGAAATACAATAAAATAAAGTGCAAAAATCTATTAATCAAAAACAACACTTTGTTTAAGGAGAAGTAACATGCAGTGAAAACAAATATTAAACTTTAACTTTTAAACTTGAACTGAGTAAAAACTCTAAATATGTGATTGCACAGTAATGTTCACTTGTTTGAGGTTGAGGGTGATACTTGGTGGTGTCCCATCTTTTCCACAAGTTCATCAATGTTCGGGGTAAGGCTCTGAGCTGAGGAAATCCTCAGAATTGAGTGGAGGTGTTCAGCAGTAAGTCGACTTCTGTGTGATGTTTTGTTCAGGTTCATCAAAGAAAAAGTTGTTCACACAGGTATGTGCTGCCAAACATAGACAACGTTTGAGCAGCCTGGATGCGCAGCTGGGGCATTGTGTCGGGGAGGAAACGGGCGAACTCCGCAGCACCCACTGCCGCATATTTTGCCCTCAGTGCATCATTGCATTGGAGGTCAATCAACTCCATTTGGAGGTTTGGTGGTGAGCTTTCCACGTCAACAGCAAATGGGTTACCGAGCAGTTCCAACCTGCTTTTTTGTGCTTCAAAGTCAGCAAATCGGCGTCGAAAGTCAGCGGCAAGCATACCTATTTTATCAGCCAACTGTGCGCTCGGGAACGCACTGGTAGAGAGCTTCTCTTTCATGGTCTGGCAGCTGGGAAAGTGGCTCAAATTTTCTTTCCGCATCTGCGTCTCCCACAGAGTCAGTTTGGTTTTAAATGCCTTCACTGTACTGTACATATCAGAGATGACATGATCCCGACCCTGCAGCTGCAAGTTCATTGCATTCAGATGACTCGTAATGTCACACAGAAAAGCCATTTCACACAGAAACATTTCGCCTCGGAGTTGTGTTGTGTCTTTCCCTTTGCTGTCCAAGAACAGACAAATCTCCTCACGAAGCTCGAAACATCTTTGAAGCACCTTTCCCTGGCTTAGCCATCGCACCTCTGTGTGATAAGGCAAATCACCATGCTCCGTTTCTAACTCCGTCAGAAATGCCTTGAACTGGCGGTGATTCAAACCTTTGGCTCTGATAAAGTTAACTGTGCGCGTGATGATGCTCATTACATGCTCCATTTTCAAGGCTTTACCGCACAACGCTTCCTGGTGTATGATACAATGATAAGCTGTCAGCTCACCTGTCGCGTTTTCCTCTTGCATCTTTTCCCGTATCTTCGCCACCAGTCCGCTCCTGTGTCCACACATCGCAGGTGCTCCGTCGGTTGTCAAACCCACGAGTTTTTCCCAAGGCAGCTCCATCTCATTTACACATCTTGACACCTCTTCATACAAATCATGCCCCGTAGTTGTGCCATGCATAGGACGTAAAGCCAAAACTCCTCTGTCACGCTTTAGGCTGGAGTCCACTCCGCGGATGAAAATTGACAACTGGGCAATGTCAGAAATGTCGGTGCTCTCATCCACAGCCAAGGAATATGCAATGAAATCTTTTCCCTTTTTCACAAGCTGCTCTTTTAGATTGATGGACAACTGGTCTACTCTCTCGGCAATGGTGTTTCTGCTCAGACTCACATTTAAAAAGAGTTGCCTTTTTTCTGGGCAAACTTCGTCACAAACTTTAATCATGCAGTTTTTGATGAAATCCCCTCCGTAAATGGCCGGGCTGATTTAGCGATCTCTTCTGCCAAAATAAAACTGGCCTTGACAGCAGCCTGGCCTTGTGATTTGGCTTTTTTGAACAGAGCCTGTCGAGATTTGAGGCCTCGTTTTAATTCCTCTGCCTTTTGTAGCCTTTGTTCCATGTCCATATTCTTGTTTTTGTCCGCGTGTTTCGCTTTCATAATGTCGTCTCAGATTATACTCTTTCAGTACCGCCACACTTTCTCCACACAGAAGACACACAGGTTTTCCAGCTACCTCCGTGAACATATACTCCGACTCCCACCTTGTTTGAAACCCCCGGTTCTCAGTGTCCACCTTCCGTTTTGCCATTTTTGATGGGTATCTGAAAGTTAATTTTACTGTGATGCTGACGACTGCTGTGCCAATAAATATTGAAATGAAGCAGCCTACTGCTCGGTGCGTCACCGTTGCATTGTGGGAAATGTAGTATTGGTGCGTGTAAAAGATCTGCGGGCTGCCGGCTTGCTGCGGTCTGCGGGCCGGTTCTAATAATAAATCAAGATCATCCCAGGGGCCGTAAAAACCTTCTCGCGGGCCGGATGTGGCCCGCGGGCCTTGACTCTGACATATGTGATAGTAGGGTATGTAAACATTATATTAGGTAGCATTGTTTAAAGTGGCTAGTGATATATTTTACATCATTTCCCATCAAT
>NW_027014675.1:0-13053 GCF_036934945.1 Oncorhynchus masou masou | reverse complement strand
GTGTCTATATGTGTGTAGGTGCCATACACGGTATTCTATGTCTATATGTGTGTAGGTGCCATACACTGTATTCTATGTCTATATGTGTGTCGGTGCCATACACTGTATTCTATGTCTGTGTCTATATGTGTGTAGGTGCCATACACGGTATTCTATGTCTATATGTGTGTAGGTGCCATACACTGTATTCTATGTCTATATGTGTGTAGGTGCCATACACTGTATTCTATGTCTATATGTGTGTAGGTGCCATACACTGTATTCTATGTCTATATGTGTGTAGGTGCCATACACTGTATTCTATGTCTATATGTGTGTAGGTGCCATACACTGTATTCTATGTCTGTGTATATATGTGTGTAGGTGCCATACACTGTATTCTATGTCTATATGTGTGTGAGGTGCCATACACTGTATTCTATGGCTATATGTGTGTAGGTGCCATACACTCTATTCTATATCTATATGTGTGTAGGTGCCATACACTGTATTCTATGTCTGTGTCTATATGTGTGTAGGTGCCATACACTGTATTCTATGTCTAATTATATATGTGTGTAGGTGCCATACACTGTATTCTATGTCTGTGTCTATATGCGTGTAGGTGCTATACACGGTATTCTATGTCTATATGTGTGTAGGTGCCATACACTGTATTCTATGTCTATATGTGTGTCGGTGCCATACACTGTATTCTATGTCTGTGTCTATATGTGTGTAGGTGCCATACACGGTATTCTATGTCTATATGTGCAGGTGCCATACACGGTATTCTATGTCTATATGTGTGTAGGTGCCATACACTGTATTCTATGTCTATGTGTGTGTAGGTGCCATACACTGTATTCTATGTCTATATGTGTGTAGGTGCCATACACTGTATTCCATGTCTATATGTGTGTAGGTGCCATACACTGTATTCTATGTCTGTGTCTATATGTGTGTAGGTGCCATACACTGTATTCTATGCCTAAATTCTATATATGTGTAGGTGCCATACACTGTATTCTATGTCTGTATGTGTGTAGGTGCCATACACTGCATTCCATGTCTATGTCTATATATGTGTGTAGGTGCCAAACACTGTATTCCATGTCTGTATCTATATGGTTGTAGGTGCCACACACTGTATTCTATGTCTATATGTGTGTAGGTGCCATACACTGTATTCTATGTCTATATGTGTGTAGGTGCCATACACTGTATTCTATGTCTATGTGTGTGTAGGTGCCATACACTGTATTCTATGTCTATATGTGTGTAGGTGCCATACACACTGTATTCTATGTCTATATGTGTGTAGGTGCCATACACTGTATTCTATGTCTGTGTACATATGTGTGTAGGTGCCATACACTGTATTCTATGTCAAATTCTATATATGTGTAGGTGCCATACACTGTATTCTATGTCTATATGTGTGTAGGTGCCATACACTGCATTCCATGTCTATGTCTATATATGTGTGTGTAGGTGCCAAACACTGTATTCCATGTCTATGTCTATATATGTGTAGGTGCCACACACTGTATTCTATTTCTGTATCTATATGGTTGTAGGTGCCACACACTGTATTCTATGTCTATATGTGTGTAGGTGCCATACACTGTATTCTATGTCTATATGTGTAGGTGCCATACACTGTATTCTATGTCTATATGTGTGTAGGTGCCATACACTGTATTCTATGTCTATATGTGTGTAGGTGCCATACAGTATTCTATGTCTGTGTCTATATGTGTGTAGGTGCCATACACTGTATTCTATGTCAAATTCTATATATGTGTAGGTGCCATACACTGTATTCTATGTCTATATGTGTGTAGGTGCCATACACTGCATTCCATGTCTATGTCTATATATATGTGTGTAGGTGCCAAACACTGTATTCCATGTCTATGTCTATATATGTGTGTAGGTGCCATACACTGTATTCTATGTCTGTATCTATATGGTTGTAGGTGCCACACACTGTATTCTATGCCTATATGTGTGTAGGTGCCATACACTGTATTCTATGTCTATATGTGTGTAGGTGCCATACACTGTATTCTATGTCCATATGTGTGTAGGTGCCATACACTGTATTCTATGTGAAATTATATATGTGTGTAGGTGCCATACACTGTATTCTATGTCAAATTATATATGTGTGTAGGTGCCATACACTGTATTCCATGTCTAATTCTATATGTGTGTAGGTGCCATACACTGCATTCCCATGTCTATGTCTATATATGTGTGTAGGTGCCATACACTGTATTCTATGTCTGTGTCTATATGTGTGTAGGTGCCATACACTGTATTCTATGTCTGTGTCTATATGTGTGTAGGTGCCATACACTGTATTCTATGTCTATATGTGTGTGTAGGTGTCATACACTGTATATCATGTCTGTGTCTATATGTGTGTAGGTGCCATACACTGTATTCCATGTCTAATTATATATGTGTGTAGGTTATACACCTTATTCCATGTCTATGTCTATATATGTGTGTAAGTGCCATACACTGTATTCTATGTCTATATGTGTGTATAGGTGCCATACACTGTATTCCATGTCTATGTCTATATATGTGTGTAAGTGCCATACACTGTCTTCTATGTCTATATGTGTGTAGGTGCCATACACTGTTCTACTGTGTCTATTGTGTAGGTGCCATACACTGTATTCTATGTCTATATGTGTGTGTAGGTGCCATACACTGTATTCCATTCTATGTCTATATATGTGTAGGTGCCATACACTGTATTCTATGTCTATATGTGTGTAGGTGCCATACTGTACTATGTCTGTATGTGTTATGTACACTGTATTCTATGTCTATATGTGTGTAGGTGCCATACACTGTATTCTATGTCTATATGTGTGTAGGTGCCATACACTGTATTTTATGTCTATATGTGTGTAGGTGCCATACACTGTATTCTATGTCTGTGTCTATATGTGTGTAGGTGCCATACACGGTATTCTATGTCTATATGTGTGTGTAGGTGCCATACACTGTATTCTATGTCTATATGTGTGTAGGGTGCAAACACTGTATTCTATGTCAAATT
The DNA here is from genome assembly GCF_036934945.1 of Oncorhynchus masou masou. Lineage (NCBI taxonomy): Eukaryota > Metazoa > Chordata > Actinopteri > Salmoniformes > Salmonidae > Oncorhynchus > Oncorhynchus masou. The sequence goes on along the minus strand of NW_027014675.1, from coordinate 9,992 downwards.
CTATATGTGTGTAGGTGCCATACACTGTATTATATGTCTGTGTCTATATGTGTAGGTGCCATACACTGTATTCTATGTCTATGTCACTAACTGGCTCAAAGCCCGTAACAAAGGGAGACAACGTGGAGATAAGGAGTAACAAAATATATATTTATTAACCAAAGCAACTAAGGAAAATATACAATGGTGTGTGTAATCAGTAATCAGTAGTGTAATTGAGTGTTTTGCATGCATGAATGTGATAATGCAAGGTGTTGAAAGGTGCCAATGCAAACAAACAAAAGGCCACCAAGAACCACAACACAATCTACAAAGGTGTCTGCATGGAGAGTCTCTTCCATGAATGTAGAAGAGGTCTATCTATCCTGGGACACACCTGGCCCAGGTGTTTCCCATGTAGACGACCCTCCCCAACTCCGCCCACCGGCATCCTAATAAGGACACAAGAACAAAGACAATACGGCAGACAGAGTGGGAGGTCGTCACAGTCTATATGTGTGTAGGTGCCATACACTGTATTCTATGTCTGTGTCTATATGTGTGTAGGTGCCATACACGGTATTCTATGTCTATATGTGTGTAGGTGCCATACACTGTATTCTATGTCTATATGTGTGTCGGTGCCATACACTGTATTCTATGTCTGTGTCTATATGTGTGTAGGTGCCATACACTGTATTCTATGTCTATATGTGTGTAGGTGCCATACACTGTATTCTATGTCTATATGTGTGTAGGTGCCATACACTGTATTCTATGTCTGTGTATATATGTGTGTGTGTAGGTGCCATACACTGTATTCTATGTCTGTGTCTATATGTGTGTAGGTGCCATACACACTGTGTTCTATATTTATATTGTGTAGGTGCCATACACTCTATTCTATATCTATATGTGTGTAGGTGCCATACACTGTATTCTATGTCTGTGTCTATATGTGCTTAGGTGCCATACACTGTATTCTATGTCTAATTATATATGTGTGTAGGTGCCATACACTGTATTCTATGTCTGTGTCTATATGCGTGTAGGTGCCATACACGGTATTCTATGTCTATATGTGTGTAGGTGCCATACACTGTATTCTATGTCTATATGTGTGTCGGTGCCATACACTGTATTCTATGTCTGTGTCTATATGTGTGTAGGTGCCATACACGGTATTCTATGTCTATATGTGTGCAGGTGCCATACACGGTATTCTATGTCTATATGTGTGTAGGTGCCATACACTGTATTCTATGTCTATGTGTGTGTAGGTGCCATACACTGTATTCTATGTCTATATGTGTGTAGGTGCCATACACTGTATTCTATGTCTATATGTGTGTAGGTGCCATACACTGTATTCTATGTCTGTGTCTATATGTGTGTAGGTGCCATACACTGTATTCTATGTCAAATTCTATATATGTGTAGGTGCCATACACTGTATTCTATGTCTGTATGTGTGTAGGTGCCATACACTGCATTCCATGTCTATGTCTATATATGTGTGTAGGTGCCAAACACTGTATTCCATGTCTGTATCTATATGGTTGTAGGTGCCACACACTGTATTCTATGTCTATATGTGTGTAGGTGCCATACACTGTATTCTATGTCTATATGTGTGTAGGTGCCATACACTGTATTCTATGTCTATGTGTGTGTAGGTGCCATACACTGTATTCTATGTCTATATGTGTGTAGGTGCCATACACTGTATTCTATGTCTATATGTGTGTAGGTGCCATACACTGTATTCTATGTCTGTGTACATATGTGTGTAGGTGCCATACACTGTATTCTATGTCAAATTCTATATATGTGTAGGTGCCATACACTGTATTCTATGTCTATATGTGTGTAGGTGCCATACACTGCATTCCATGTCTATGTCTATATATGTGTGTAGGTGCCAAACACTGTATTCCATGTCTATGTCTATATATGTGTGTAGGTGCCACACACTATATTCTATTTCTGTATCTATATGGTTGTAGGTGCCACACACTGTATTCTATGTCTATATGTGTGTAGGTGCCATACACTGTATTCTATGTCTATATGTGTGTAGGTGCCATACACTGTATTCTATGTCTATATGTGTGTAGGTGCCATACACTGTATTCTATGTCTATATGTGTGTAGGTGCCATACACTGTATTCTATGTCTGTGTCTATATGTGTGTAGGTGCCATACACTGTATTCTATGTCAAATTCTATATATGTGTAGGTGCCATACACTGTATTCTATGTCTATATGTGTGTAGGTGCCATACACTGCATTCCATGTCTATGTCTATATATGTGTGTAGGTGCCAAACACTGTATTCCATGTCTATGTCTATATATGTGTGTAGGTGCCATACACTGTATTCTATGTCTGTATCTATATGGTTGTAGGTGCCACACACTGTATTCTATGTCTATATGTGTGTAGGTGCCATACACTGTATTCTATGTCTATATGTGTGTAGGTGCCATACACTGTATTCTATGTCTATATGTGTGTAGGTGCCATACACTGTATTCTATGTGAAATTATATATGTGTGTAGGTGCCATACACTGTATTCTATGTCAAATTCTATATGTGTGTAGGTGCCATACACTGTATTCCATGTCTAATTCTATATGTGTGTAGGTGCCATACACTGCATTCCATGTCTATGTCTATATATGTGTGTAGGTGCCATACACTGTATTCTATGTCTGTGTCTATATGTGTGTAGGTGCCATACACTGTATTCTATGTCTGTGTCTATATGTGTGTAGGTGCCATACACTGTATTCTATGTCTATATGTGTGTGTAGGTGTCATACACTGTATATCATGTCTGTGTCTATATGTGTGTAGGTGCCATACACTGTATTCCATGTCTAATTATATATGTGTGTAGGTGCCATACACCTTATTCCATGTCTATGTCTATATATGTGTGTAAGTGCCATACACTGTATTCTATGTCTATATGTGTGTGTAGGTGCCATACACTGTATTCCATGTCTATGTCTATATATGTGTGTAGGTGCCATACACTGTATTCTATGTCTATATGTGTGTAGGTGCCATAGACTGTATTCTATGTCTGTATGTGTGTAGGTGCCATACACTGTATTCTATGTCTATATGTGTGTAGGTGCCATACACTGTATTCTATGTCTATATGTGTGTAGGTGCCATACACTGTATTTTATGTCTATATGTGTGTAGGTGCCATACACTGTATTCTATGTCTGTGTCTATATGTGTGTAGGTGCCATACACGGTATTCTATGTCTATATGTGTGTGTAGGTGCCATACACTGTATTCTATGTCTATATGTGTGTAGGTGCCAAACACTGTATTCTATGTCAAATTCTATATGTGTGTAGGTGCCATACACTGTATTATATGTCTGTGTCTATATGTGTGTAGGTGCCATACACTGTATTCTATGTCTATGTCACGAACCGGCTCAAAGCCCGTAACAAAGGGAGACAACGTGGAGATAAGGAGTAACAAAATATATATTTATTAACCAAAGCAACTAAGGAAAATATACAATGGTGTGTGTAATCAGTAATCAGTAGTGTAAGTGAGTGTTTTGCATGCATGAATGTGATAATGCAAGGTGTTGAAAGGTGCCAATGCAAACAAACAAAAGGCCACCAAGAACCACAACACAATCTACAAAGGTGTCTGCATGGAGAGAGTCTCTTCCATGAATGTAGAAGAGGTCTATCTATCCTGGGACACACCTGGCCCAGGTGTTTCCCATGTAGCTGACGACCCTCCCCAACTCCGCCCACCGGCATCCTAATAAGGACACAAGAACAAAGACAATACGGCAGACAGAGTGGGAGGGTCGTCACAGTCTATATGTGTGTAGGTGCCATACACTGTATTATATGTCTGTGTCTATATGTGTGTAGGTGCCATACACGGTATTCTATGTCTATATGTGTGTAGGTGCCATACACTGTATTCTATGTCTATATGTGTGTAGGTGCCATACACTGTATTCTATGTCTATATGTGTGTAGGTGCCATACACTGTATTCTATGTCTATATGTGTGTAGGTGCCATACACTGTATTCTATGTCTATATGTGTGTAGGTGCCATACACTGTATTCTATGTCTGTGTATATATGTGTGTAGGTGCCATACACTGTATTCTATGTCTATATGTGTGTAGGTGCCATACACTGTATTCTATGGCTATATGTGTGTAGGTGCCATACACTCTATTCTATATCTATATGTGTGTAGGTGCCATACACTGTATTCTATGTCTGTGTCTATATGTGTGTAGGTGCCATACACTGTATTCTATGTCTAATTATATATGTGTGTAGGTGCCATACACTGTATTCTATGTCTGTGTCTATATGCGTGTAGGTGCCATACACGGTATTCTATGTCTATATGTGTGTAGGTGCCATACACTGTATTCTATGTCTATATGTGTGTCGGTGCCATACACTGTATTCTATGTCTGTGTCTATATGTGTGTAGGTGCCATACACGGTATTCTATGTCTATATGTGTGCAGGTGCCATACACGGTATTCTATGTCTATATGTGTGTAGGTGCCATACACTGTATTCTATGTCTATGTGTGTGTAGGTGCCATACACTGTATTCTATGTCTATATGTGTGTAGGTGCCATACACTGTATTCCATGTCTATATGTGTGTAGGTGCCATACACTGTATTCTATGTCTGTGTCTATATGTGTGTAGGTGCCATACACTGTATTCTATGTCAAATTCTATATATGTGTAGGTGCCATACACTGTATTCTATGTCTGTATGTGTGTAGGTGCCATACACTGCATTCCATGTCTATGTCTATATATGTGTGTAGGTGCCAAACACTGTATTCCATGTCTGTATCTATATGGTTGTAGGTGCCACACACTGTATTCTATGTCTATATGTGTGTAGGTGCCATACACTGTATTCTATGTCTATATGTGTGTAGGTGCCATACACTGTATTCTATGTCTATGTGTGTGTAGGTGCCATACACTGTATTCTATGTCTATATGTGTGTAGGTGCCATACACTGTATTCTATGTCTATATGTGTGTAGGTGCCATACACTGTATTCTATGTCTGTGTATATATGTGTGTAGGTGCCATACACTGTATTCTATGTCAAATTCTATATATGTGTAGGTGCCATACACTGTATTCTATGTCTATATGTGTGTAGGTGCCATACACTGCATTCCATGTCTATGTCTATATATGTGTGTAGGTGCCAAACACTGTATTCCATGTCTATGTCTATATATGTGTGTAGGTGCCACACACTATATTCTATTTCTGTATCTATATGGTTGTAGGTGCCACACACTGTATTCTATGTCTATATGTGTGTAGGTGCCATACACTGTATTCTATGTCTATATGTGTGTAGGTGCCATACACTGTATTCTATGTCTATATGTGTGTAGGTGCCATACACTGTATTCTATGTCTATATGTGTGTAGGTGCCATACACTGTATTCTATGTCTGTGTCTATATGTGTGTAGGTGCCATACACTGTATTCTATGTCAAATTCTATATATGTGTAGGTGCCATACACTGTATTCTATGTCTATATGTGTGTAGGTGCCATACACTGCATTCCATGTCTATGTCTATATATGTGTGTAGGTGCCAAACACTGTATTCCATGTCTATGTCTATATATGTGTGTAGGTGCCATACACTGTATTCTATGTCTGTATCTATATGGTTGTAGGTGTCACACACTGTATTCTATGTCTATATGTGTGTAGGTGCCATACACTGTATTCTATGTCTATATGTGTGTAGGTGCCATACACTGTATTCTATGTCTATATGTGTGTAGGTGCCATACACTGTATTCTATGTGAAATTATATATGTGTGTAGGTGCCATACACTGTATTCTATGTCAAATTCTATATGTGTGTAGGTGCCATACACTGTATTCCATGTCTAATTCTATATGTGTGTAGGTGCCATACACTGCATTCCATGTCTATGTCTATATATGTGTGTAGGTGCCATACACTGTATTCTATGTCTGTGTCTATATGTGTGTAGGTGCCATACACTGTATTCTATGTCTGTGTCTATATGTGTGTAGGTGCCATACACTGTATTCTATGTCTATATGTGTGTGTAGGTGTCATACACTGTATATCATGTCTGTGTCTATATGTGTGTAGGTGCCATACACTGTATTCCATGTCTAATTATATATGTGTGTAGGTGCCATACACCTTATTCCATGTCTATGTCTATATATGTGTGTAAGTGCCATACACTGTATTCTATGTCTATATGTGTGTGTAGGTGCCATACACTGTATTCCATGTCTATGTCTATATATGTGTGTAGGTGCCATACACTGTATTCTATGTCTATATGTGTGTAGGTGCCATAGACTGTATTCTATGTCTGTATGTGTGTAGGTGCCATACACTGTATTCTATGTCTATATGTGTGTAGGTGCCATACACTGTATTCTATGTCTATATGTGTGTAGGTGCCATACACTGTATTTTATGTCTATATGTGTGTAGGTGCCATACACTGTATTCTATGTCTGTGTCTATATGTGTGTAGGTGCCATACACTGTATTCTATGTCTGTGTCTATATGTGTGTAGGTGCCATACACGGTTATTCTATGTCTATATGTGTGTAGGTGCCATACACTGTATTCTCTATGCTATATGTGTAGGTGCCATACACTGTATTCTATGTCAAATTCTATATGTGTGTAGGTGCCATACACTGTATTATATGTCTGTGTCTATATGTGTGTAGGTGCCATACACTGTATTCTATGTCTATGTCACGAACTGGCTCAAAGCCCGTAAATAAAGGGAGACAACGTGGAGATAAGGAGTAACAAAATATATATTTATTAACCAAAGCAACTAAGGAAAATAATGGTGTGTGTAATCAGTAATCAGTAGTGTAATTGAGTGTTTTGCATGCATGAATGTGATAATGCAAGGTGTTGAAAGGTGCCAATGCAAACAAACAAAAGGCCACCAAGAACCACAACACAATCTACAAAGGTGTCTGCATGGAGAGAGTCTCTTCCATGAATGTAGAAGGAGGTCTATCTACCCTGGGACACACCTGGCCCAGGTGTTTCCCATGTAGCTGACGACCCTCCCCAACTCCGCCCACCGGCATCCTAATAAGGACACAAGAACAAAGACAATACGGCAGACAGAGTGGGAGGGTCGTCACAGTCTATATGTGTGTAGGTGCCATACACTGTATTATATGTCTGTGTCTATATGTGTGTAGGTGCCATACACGGTATTCTATGTCTATATGTGTGTAGGTGCCATACACTGTATTCTATGTCTATATGTGTGTCGGTGCCATACACTGTATTCTATGTCTGTGTCTATATGTGTGTAGGTGCCATACACGGTATTCTATGTCTATATGTGTGTAGGTGCCATACACTGTATTCTATGTCTATATGTGTGTAGGTGCCATACACTGTATTCTATGTCTATATGTGTGTAGGTGCCATACACTGTATTCTATGTCTATATGTGTGTAGGTGCCATACACTGTATTCTATGTCTATATGTGTGTAGGTGCCATACACTGTATTCTATGTCTGTGTATATATGTGTGTAGGTGCCATACACTGTATTCTATGTCTATATGTGTGTAGGTGCCATACACTGTATTCTATGGCTATATGTGTGTAGGTGCCATACACTCTATTCTATATCTATATGTGTGTAGGTGCCATACACTGTATTCTATGTCTGTGTCTATATGTGTGTAGGTGCCATACACTGTATTCTATGTCTAATTATATATGTGTGTAGGTGCCATACACTGTATTCTATGTCTGTGTCTATATGCGTGTAGGTGCCATACACGGTATTCTATGTCTATATGTGTGTAGGTGCCATACACTGTATTCTATGTCTATATGTGTGTCGGTGCCATACACTGTATTCTATGTCTGTGTCTATATGTGTGTAGGTGCCATACACGGTATTCTATGTCTATATGTGTGCAGGTGCCATACACGGTATTCTATGTCTATATGTGTGTAGGTGCCATACACTGTATTCTATGTCTATATGTGTGTAGGTGCCATACACTGTATTCTATGTGTGTGTGTAGGTGCCATACACTGTATTCTATGTCTATATGTGTGTAGGTGCCATACACTGGCCTCTATGTCTATATGTGTGTAGGTGCCATACACTGTATTCTATGTCTGTGTCTATGTATTCTATGTCTGTGTCTATATGTGTGTAGGTGCCATACACTGTATTCTATGTCAAATTCTATATATGTGTAGGTGCCATACACTGTATTCTATGTCTGTATGTGTAGGTGCCATACACTGCATTCCATGTCTATGTCTATATATGTGTAGGTGCCAAACACTGTATTCCATGTCTGTATCTATATGGTTGTAGGTGCCACACACTGTATTCTATGTCTATATGTGTGTAGGTGCCATACACTGTATTCTATGTCTATATGTGTGTAGGTGCCATACACTGTATTCTATGTCTATGTGTGTGTAGGTGCCATACACTGTATTCTATGTCTATGTATTGTGTAGGTGCCATACACTGTATTCTATGTCTATATGTGTGTAGGTGCCATACACTGTATTCTATGTCTGTGTATATATATGTGTGTAGGTGCCATACACTGTATTCTATGTCAAATTCTATATATGTGTGGAGTGCCATACACTGTATTCTATGTCTATATGTGTGTAGGTGCCATACACTGCATTCCATGTCTATGTCTATATATGTGTGTAGGTGCCGACACTGTATTCCATGTCTATGTCTATATATGTGTGTAGGTGCCATACACTGTATTCTATTTCTGTATCTATATGGTTGTAGGTGCCACACACTGTATTCTATGTCTATATGTGTGTAGGTGCCATACACTGTATTCTATGTCTATATGTGTGTAGGTGCCATACACTGTATTCTATGTCTATATGTGTGTAGGTGCCATACACTGTATTATATGTCTATATGTGTGTAGGTGCCATACACTGTATTCTATGTCTGTGTCTATATGTGTGTAGGTGCCATACACTGTATTCTATGTCAAATTCTATATATGTGTAGGTGCCATACACTGTATTCTATGTCTATATGTGTGTAGGTGCCATACACTGCATTCCATGTCTATGTCTATATATGTGTGTAGGTGCCAAACACTGTATTCCATGTCTATGTCTATATATGTGTGTAGGTGCCATACACTGTATTCTATGTCTGTATCTATATGGTTGTAGGTGCCACACACTGTATTCTATGTCTATATGTGTGTAGGTGCCATACACTGTATTCTATGTCTATATGTGTGTAGGTGCCATACACTGTATTCTATGTCTATATGTGTGTAGGTGCCATACACTGTATTCTATGTGAAATTATATATGTGTGTAGGTGCCATACACTGTATTCTATGTCAAATTCTATATGTGTGTAGGTGCCATACACTGTATTCCATGTCTAATTCTATATGTGTGTAGGTGCCATACACTGCATTCCATGTCTATGTCTATATATGTGTGTAGGTGCCATACACTGTATTCTATGTCTGTGTCTATATGTGTGTAGGTGCCATACACTGTATTCTATGTCTGTGTCTATATGTGTGTAGGTGCCATACACTGTATTCTATGTCTATATGTGTGTGTAGGTGTCATACACTGTATATCATGTCTGTGTCTATATGTGTGTAGGTGCCATACACTGTATTCCATGTCTAATTATATATGTGTGTAGGTGCCATACACCTTATTCCATGTCTATGTCTATATATGTGTGTAAGTGCCATACACTGTATTCTATGTCTATATGTGTGTGTAGGTGCCATACACTGTATTCCATGTCTATGTCTATATATGTGTGTAAGTGCCATACACTGTCTTCTATGTAGATATGTGTGTAGGTGCCATACACTGTATTCTATGTCTGTGTCTATATGTGTGTAGGTGCCATACACTG
>NW_027014674.1:0-13054 GCF_036934945.1 Oncorhynchus masou masou | reverse complement strand
TTTCTCTTCACTCTCTCTCTCTCTGGTCTTTTTAGGTTACCTTCTCTGTCTCTCATTCTTCAGCTGTTCTACATCTCCTCTAACTAGCTCATTCACTCTTTCACACCTGTTCTCTCTTCCCCCTCTGATTAGGTTTCTATTTCTTTCTCTGTTCCTGCTACTTTCAGTGTCTGATTCTTGTTTGTGTTTTTTGATGCCAGAAGCAAGCTGTCGTCTCGTTTGCTTCCACCTTGTCCTGTCCTGTCGGAGTCTGCCTGGCAGGTGCAACCTGCACTATACTAACGTTCTTTTTGTTCCGCTGACAACGTTGGAAGAGGATTTATGCCATTCCTGTTTTTTCATTAAAGAACTCTGTTTTCTGTTAAAACCGCTTTTGGGTCTTCACTCAAGTTCATAACAGAAGAATCAGACCAAGAATGGACCCAGCGGCTCCGGACCCTTTTCACTCCGCCGTCGAGATCAGGGACGATGCTAGGCAGACACGAGGAGGAATTGTCTGCTGCTCAACATGCCGTTGAGACCCTGGCCGTCCAAGTCTCCGACCTCACAAGACGGGTTCACCAGCTCCACCTCGATCCACCGCCCACTTCCAGGGTTTCCGAGTCTCCGGACGCCCAGGATCAACAACCCGCCGTGTTACTCTGGGGAGCCCACTGAGTGCCGCTCATTCCTCACTCAGTGTGATGTGGTGTTCTCTCTCCAGCCCAACACTTACTCCAGGAGCGCAGCCCGCATCGCCTACGTCATTTCTCTCCTTGCCGGACGGGCGCGTGAGTGGGGCACGGCAGTCTGGGATTCGAGGGCTGAGTGTATTAACCAGTATCAGGACTTTAAGGAGGAGATGATACGGGTTTTTGACCGTTCTGTTTTTGGCGAGGAGGCTTCCAGGGCCCTGTCTTCCCTATGTCAGGGGAATCGATCCATAACGGATTATTCTATTGAGTTTCGCACTCTCGCTGCCTCTAGTGACTGGAACGAGCCGGCTTTGCTCGCTCGTTTTCTGGAGGGTCTCCTCGTCGAGGTTAAGGATGAGATCCTCTCCCGGGAGGTTCCTTCCAGTCTGGACTCCTTAATAGCTCTCGCTATTCGCATAGAGCGACGGTTTGATCTTCGTCGCCGAGCTCGTGGAAAGGAGCTCACGTTCTCCGTTGCTCCCCTCTCCACATCACTGCCACCTGCCGCATCACTGCCACCCTCCTCCGCCGGCTCGGATGCTGAGCCTATGCAGCTGGGGGTATTCGCATCTCGGCCAAGGAGAGGGAACGGAGAATCACCAATCGCCTCTGTCTCTACTGCGGCTCCGCTGGTCATTTTGTCACCTCATGTCCAGTAAAAGCCAGAGCTCATCAGTAAGAGGAGGGCTACTGGTGAGCGCAACTACTCAGGCCTCTCCTTCTGGATCACGCAGTACCTTTCCGGTCCATCTCCGCTGGCCCGGTTCATCTGCTTCCTGCAGTGCCTTGATAGACTCTGGGCGGAGGGCTGTTTTATGGACGAGACCTGGGCTCGGGAACATGACATTCCTCTCAGACAGTTAGGGAGCCCAGGGCCTTGTTCGCTTTAGATGGTAGTTCTCTCCCCAAGATTCAGCGTGAGACGCTGCCTTTAACCCTCACTGTCTCTGGTAATCATAGCGAAACCATTTCTTTTTTAATTTTTCGTTCACCTTTTACACCTGTTGTTTTGGGTCATCCCTGGCTAGTGCGCCATAACCCTTCTATTAATTGGTCTAGTAATACTATCCTATCCTGGAATGTTTCTTGTCATGTAACCTGTTTAATGTCTGCTATCCCTCCTGTTTCCTCTGTCTCTTCTTCACAGGAGGAGCCTGGCGATTTGACAGGGGTGCCGGAGGAGTATCACGATCTGCGCACGGTGTTCAGTCGTTCCAAGGCCACTTCTCTCCCTCCACACCGGTCGTATGACTGTAGTATTGATCTCCTTCCGGGAACTACTCCCCCGGGGTAGATTATACTCTCTGTCGGCTCCCGAACGTAAGGCTCTCGAGGATTATTTGTCGGTTTCGCTCGACGCCGGTACCATAGTCTCCTCCTCCTCCCCCCGGAGCGGGGTTTTTTTGTTCAGAAGAAGGACGGGTCCCTGCGCCCATGCGTGGATTATCGAGGGCTGAATGACATAACAGTTAAGAATCGTTATCCGCTTCCTCTTATGTCTTCAGCCTTCGAGATCCTGCAGGGAGCCAGGTTTTTCACCAAATTGGACCTTCGTAATGCCTACCATCTCGTGCGCATCAGGGAGGGGGACGAGTGGAAGACGGCGTTTAACACTCCGTTAGGGCACTTTGAATACCGGGTTCTTCCTTTCGGCCTCGTTAACGCTCCAGCTGTCTTTCAGGCACTAGTTAACGACGTCCTGAGAGACATGCTGAACATTTTTGTTTTCGTTTACATGGACGATATCCTGATTTTTTCACCGTCTCTCTCGATTCATGTTCAGCACGTGCGACGCGTCCTCCAGCGCCTTTTGGAGAACTGTCTTTATGTGAAGGCTGAGAAGTGCACTTTTCATGCCACCTCTGTCCCTTTTCTCGGTTCCGTTATTTCCGCTGAGGGCATTAAGATGGATCCCGCTAAGGTCCAGGCTGTCATTGATTGGCCCGTTCTAAGTCACGCGTCGAGCTGCAGCGCTTTCTGGGCTTCGCTAATTTCTACCGTCGTTTCATCCGTAATTTCGGTCAGGTGGCAGCTCCTCTCACAGCCCTTACTTCTGTTAAGACGTGCTTTAAGTGGTCCGTTTCCGCCCAGGAGCTTTTGATCTTCTTAAGAATCGTTTTACATCCGCTCCTATTCTTGTTACACCTGACATCTCTAGACAGTTTGTTGTTGAGGTTGACGCGTCAGAGGTGGGCGTGGGAGCCATTCTTTCTCAGCGCTCTCTCTCTGACGGCAAGGTCCATCCTTGCGCGTTTTTCTCTCATCGCTTATCGCCGTCAGAACGTAACTATGATGTTGGTAATCGCGAACTGCTCGCCATCCGCTTAGCCCTAGGCGAATGGCGACAGTGGTTGGAGGGGCGACCGTTCCTTTTGTCGTTTGGACTGACCATAGGAACCTTGAGTACATCCGTTCAGCCAAACGACTTAATGCGCGTCAGGCTCGTTGGGCTCTGTTTTTCGCTCGTTTCGAGTTTGTTATTTCTTATCGTCCGGGCTCAAAAAACACCAAGCCTGATGCTTTATCTCGTCTCTTCAGTTCTTCTGAGGTCTCCACCGACCCCGATGGGATTCTCCCTGAGGGGCGTGTTGTCGGAGTTGACTGTCTGGGGAATTGAGAGGCAGGTAAAGCAAGCACTCGCTCACACTCCGTCGCCGCGAGCTTGTCCTAGGAACCTTCTGTTCGTTCCCGTTCCTACTCGCCCGGCCGTTCTTCAGTGGGCCCACTCTGCCAAGTTAGCCGGCCACCCCGGCGTTCGGGTGCGCTCGCTTCCATTCGCCAGCGTTTCTGGTGGCCCACTCGGGAACGTGACGCGCGTCGATTTGTCGCCGCTTGTTCGGTCTGCGCGCAGACTAAATCTGGGAACTCTCCTCCTGCCGGCCGTCTCAGACCGCTTCCCATTCCCTCTCGACCGTGGTCTCACATCGCTTTAGATTTTATCACCGGACTGCCTTCATCAGCGGGGAAGACAGTTATTCTTACGGTTGTCGATAGATTCTCTAAGGCGGCTCATTTCATTCCTCTCGATAAGCTCCCTTCTGCTAAGGAGACGGCTCAGATCATTATCGAGAATGTTTTCCGAATTCATGGCCTTCCGTCTGACGTCGTTTCCGACAGAGGCCCGCAGTTCACGTCTCAATTTTGGAGGGAGTTTTGCCGTTTGATTGGGGCTTCCGTCAGTCTCTCGTCCGGCTTTCATCCCCAGTCTAACGGTCAAGCCCGAACGGGCCAATCAGACTGTTGGTCGCATTTTACGCAGTCTTTCTTTTCGTAACCCTGCGTCTTGGTCAGAACAGCTCCCCTGGGCAGAGTACGCCCACAACTCGCTTCCCTCGTCTGCTACCGGTCTATCCCCTTTTCAGAGTAGCCTCGGGTACCAGCCTCCGCTGTTCTCATCTCAGCTCGCCGAGTCCTCGTCCCCTCCGCTCAGGCTTTTGTCCAGCGTTGCGCGCACCTGGAAGGGGTCAGGTCGGCACTTTGCCGTAATAGGGCGCAGACTGTGAGGGCCGCTAATAAAGCGTAGGACCAAGAGTCCTAGATATTGTTGCGGTCAGAGAGTATGGCTCTCCACTCAGAACCTTCCCCTTAAGACAGCTTCTCGCAAGTTGGCCCCCGCGGTTCATTGGTCCGTTCCGTATTTCTCAGGTCATTAATCCTGTCGCAGTGCGACTTCTTCTCCCGCGCTATCTTCGTCGCGTTCACCCGGTCTTCCATGTCTCCTGTGTTAAGCCCGTTCTTCGCGCCCCGCTCGTCCCTCCCCCCCCCCCATCCTTGTCGAGCGCACCCATCTACAGGGTTCGTAAGATTTTGGACATGCGCCCTCGGGGCCGTGGTCATCAGTACCTAGTGGATTGGGAGGGGTACGGTCCTGAGGAGAGGAGTTGGGTTCCCTCTCGGGACGTGCTGGACCGTTCGCTGATCGATGATTTCCTCCGTTGCCGCCAGGTTTCCTCCTCGAGTGCGCCAGGAGCGCTCGGTGAGTGGGGGGTACTGTCATGTCTTGTTATGTCTGTTCCTGTCCTTTCTCTTCACTCTCTCTCTCTCTGGTCTTTTTAGGTTACCTTCTCTGTCTCTCATTCTTCAGCTGTTCTACATCTCCTCTAACTAGCTCATTCACTCTTTCACACCTGTTCTCTCTTCCCCCTCTGATTAGGTTTCTATTTCTTTCTCTGTTCCTGCTACTTTCAGTGTCTGATTCTTGTTTGTGTTTTTTGATGCCAGAAGCAAGCTGTCGTCTCGTTTGCTTCCACCTTGTCCTGTCCTGTCGGAGTCTGCCTGGCAGGTGCAACCTGCACTATACTAACGTTCTTTTTGTTCCGCTGACAACGTTGGAAGAGGATTTATGCCATTCCTGTTTTTTCATTAAAGAACTCTGTTTTCTGTTAAAACCGCTTTTGGGTCTTCACTCAAGTTCATAACAGCAGTGCTTGGTAGATGGGTAACAATAACAATTAGACATTGAAAATCTCTTTAAGCATGGTCAAGTTAATAATTATGTCGTCCTATTTGACCTCAATGCAGCCCATGTTTGGTGCAAATCCAACACTTCACATCACTATGTAACTGCCTCCTTATTTTCAAGCATCGTGGTGGCTGCATCATGATATGGGTCGGCTTGACATCGACAAAGACTGGGGAGTTTATCAGGATAAAAAGAAATGTGACGGATTTAAGCACAGGACAAATCCTAGAGGTAAACCTGCTTTGCACCAGACACTGGGAGATGAATTCACCTTTCATCAGGACAATAACCTAAAATCAAAGGCCAAATATACACTGGAGTTGCTTACCAAGAAGACAGTGAAGGTTCCCGAGTGGCCAGGTTACAGTTTTGACTTAAATCTGTTTGAAAATCTATGGCAAGACTTGAAAATTGCTGTCTAGCCATGATCCCTATCACCTCCTAGACAGATTTTAAAGAATTAAAACAAAAATAATAATGGGCAAATATTGCACAGTCCAGGCTTGCAAAGCTCTTCAAATCAAAAATGTTATTTGTCACATTCGCCGAATACAACAGGTGTTGTAGACCTGACAGTGAAATGCTTACTTACAAGCCCTTAACCAACAATGCAGTTTTATGGAAAAAAAGTGTTTAAAAAGTATTTACTAAAATTAACTGAAGTAAAAAATAAATAGATAAAAACTAAAAATATCAAATAACTAAGGAGCAACAATAACATAACAGTATCAGGCTTTATACAGGGGGTACCGGTACAAAGTCTATGTGCGCGGCTACAGAGTCAATGTGTGTTAGTTGAGGTAATTGAGGTAATATGTACATGTAGGTAGAGATAAAGTGACTATGCATGGATAATAAACGAGTAGCAGCAGTGAGAGTAGCGGCAGTGTAAAAATGGGTGGGTGGGTGGGTGGGACAATGCAAATAGTCCGGGTAACATCTTGATTTTGCTGTTCAGGAGTCTTATGGTTTGTGGGTAGAAGCTGTTAAGTAGCCTACAGTGCCAGTCACAAGTTTGGACACACCTACTTATTCCAGTTTTTCCTTTATTATTTACTACTTTCTGTAGAATAATGTTGAAGACATCAAAACTGAAATAACTCATATGGAATCAGTGGTGAAAAGTACTTAAGTTAAAATACTTTAAGTAGTTTTTGGCGGAATCTGTACATTACTATTTATATTTTAGACTACTTTTACTTCACTACATTCCTAAAGAAAATGATGTATGTTTTACTCCATCCA
Source organism: Oncorhynchus masou masou (assembly GCF_036934945.1). Taxonomy (NCBI): domain Eukaryota; kingdom Metazoa; phylum Chordata; class Actinopteri; order Salmoniformes; family Salmonidae; genus Oncorhynchus; species Oncorhynchus masou. The sequence goes on along the minus strand of NW_027014674.1, from coordinate 6,673 downwards.
TTTTCCCTGACACACAAATGGTCTTGTTACAGTTGGAATGCTTACCAGTGCAGGAAAAATGTCCAATTCACCCACTTATCAAGATAATGTCCCTGTTCATTCCTACTGCCTCTGATCTGGTGGACTCACTGAACATAAATGCTTCCTTTCTAAATGATGTCTGAGTGTTGGAGTGTGACCATGGCTGTGAAAAAAAGTTGTAAAAAAGGAGTCTGGTTTGCCAAATATAAGGAATTCGATGTATAACATTTACTTTTACTTTGTACTTTTACTCAAGTATGACAATTGAATACTTTTTACACCACTGTACTGAAGTACATTTCAAATTTGATACTTTTAGACTTTTACTCAAGTAGTATTTTACTGGGTTACTTTCACTTTTACTTGAGTCATTTTATTTTAAGGTATCTTTTCCTTGTACTCAAGCATGACAATTGAATATTTTTTCCTCCTCTGTATGGAATCATGTAGTAACCAAAAATGTGTTAACCTCTTGAAACTCTAGGGGCGCTATATCATTTTTGGATAAAAAGACGTGCCCGTTTTAAGCGCAATATTTTGTCACAAAAAGATGCTCGACTATGCATATAATTGATAGCTTTGGAAGGAAAACACTCTGAGGTTTCCAGAACTGCAAAGATATTCTCTGTGCGTGCCCTAGAACGTGAGCTACAGGCAAAACCAAGATGAAACGGCATCCAGGAAATCAGCAGGATTTTTGAGGCTCTGTTTTCCATTGTCTCCTTATATGGCTGTGAATGCGAGATGAATGAGCCTGCCCTTTCTGTCGTTTCCCCAAGGTGTCTGCAGCATTGTGACGTATTTGTAGGCATATCATTGGAAGATTGACCATAAGAGACCACATTTACCAGGTGTCCGCCCGGTGTCCTGCGCCGAAATTGGTGCGCAAACCTCAGCTGCAAGTATTTTTCCATGGAATTCAGAGAAGAAAGCAGGCTTCCACGAACGATATATCAATGAAGAGATATGTGAAAAAACACGTTGAGGATTGATTCCAAACAACGTTTGCCATGTTTCGTCGATATTATGGAGTTAATTCGGAAAAAGTTTGACGTTGTTGGTGACTGAATTTTCGGTTTGTTTCGGTAGCCAAATGTGATGTACAAAACGGAGCGATTTCTCCTACACAAAGATTCTTTCAGGAAAAACTGAACATTTGCTATGTAACTGAGAGTCTCCTCATTGAAAACATCCGAAGCTCTTCAAAGGTAAATGATTTTATTTATTTGGTTATCTGGTTTTTGTGAAAATGTTGCGTGCTAAATGCTACTCAAAATGCTAAGCTAGCTTAGCATACTCTTACACAAATTAGTGAATAGCTATGGTTCAAAAGCATATTTTGAAAATCTGAGATGACAGTGTTGTTAAGAAAAGGCTAAGCTTGAGAGCAGGCGCATTATTTTCATTTTATTTGCGATTTTCAGAAATCGTTAACGTTACATTATGCTAATGAGCTTGAGGCTATAACTGTATACAGGTTTTTTTCATAGCCAAACGTGAACAAAACGGAGCGATTTGTCCTACACAAATAATATTTTTTTGAAAAACTGAACATTTGCTATCTAACTGAGAGTCTCCTCATTGAAAACATCTGAAGTTCTTCAAAGGTAAATGATTTTGTTTGAATTATTTTCTTGTTTTTTGTGAAAATGTTGCTGGCTGAATTCTAGGCTTATAGCTATGTTAGCAATCAATACTCTTACACAAATGCTTGTTTAGCTATGGTTGAAAAGCATATTTTGAAAATCTGAGATGACAGTGTTGTTAACAAAAGTCTAAGCTTGAGAGCAAATATATTTATTTAATTTCATTTGCGATTTTCATGAATAGTTAACGTTGCGTTATGCTAATGAGCTTGAGGCTATAAATAGAATCCCGGATCCGGGATTGCGCGACGCAACAGGTTAAGGACAAAGAGGTGAGGGCTTTTCTGGGGAGATACATGGATAACGTCTCCTCAGCAAGGCACCTCAAAGACTCCCTTGGGTTTTGGAATGGGAGGATATGAGAGGCTTCCAGGCCCTCCTCAGAGAGGACCCAAAGGGACATGGTGGCTACCTCCATCCTCCTGCTATGTTCTCCCTAGGGGCTGACAGGGGGACGTTGTTTTATGCACGTCAGCCCCCATTTTGCAGGCGCTGTATGGCCTACGGTCACATATTTGCCTCGTGCAGTACAAGAAAATGCAGATTTTGTGCATCTGAGGATCACGAGGCGAGGGATTGTGACAAGCCTAAGACGTGCCATGGGTGTGGCTCGTCAGCACACCTGTGGCGGGGGTGCCCGGCCCGTCAGAGGTCATATGCGTCTGCGGCTGGGGGGGGAGCAGGAGCGGGGGATGGGGGAAGAAGAGGAGGGGAAGGAAGCACGCCTCATGACCAGAGTACAGGTCCAGAGGGGAAGGCCACAAGGAAGGAAGAGGAGCAAGAAGCGGCGGATGGAAGAGAGAAGGAACGGAAGGCACGGGAGTAGGAGAACCAGGAAAAGCGGCGGAAGAAGGCAACCGAGTGGAGGAGCATGAGAGAGAAGAAAGCGAGGGAGGAGTGGTGGAGAAGGAGACGGTGGAAGAGCAAGTGGACTAGGGGAAAGTGCCCTGGTGGAAGAGATGAGGGGTATGGTGGAGGAGCTGGCGGGGGGTGGGAGGGTGGTATCTCTCCACTGCCGCCATCACCAAAGAAGAGAATGAAGAGGAGGGTGTGATTGGCCGACAGTGAGGGGGAGGGGATGGCCAAGAGAGTGATGGGGGTGGGAGAAACCTCTGGGTTGCTGCTGGTTTCCCCAGGCCCTCAACTTCTGTTTGGTGGGGACACACCTAACAAGACTCAGGACTGGGTACAGGAGGAGGTGGGGAGTTTTTTGTTTGGGGACTCAGCCTCCTCAATTTTTTTCCAAACCAGCTGCAATGTTTTTATTTTTTCATGGAGTCTAATTTTACTTTTGCTAGTTTAAATGTAAGGGGTTTAAGGGATTTTGTTAAGAGGAGGGCTGTTTTTAGTTATTTGGAGGGTGTGGGGTTTGATTTTTGTTTTTTACAGGAGGTTCACCTGAGGGATGGAGGGGATGTTAGTAGATTTAAGAGGGAGTGGGGCAAGGGGGAGTCGGTTTGGGGTGTTGGGGGTGCACTCATCGGGGTAGGGATTTTGTGTGGGCACAGGGAGGTAAAAGTGGAGGATTCTTTTGTGGTAATGCAGGGGAGGGTTATAGGGGTGGATGTCACGATAAGGGATTGTAAATTTAGATTAGTGGTGGTGTATGGGCCACAGGTGGTGGCAGACAGGAGGGAGATTGTGGACTGTCTGATGCCCCTGTGTGTCACAAATAGGAAATTAGTGATAGGGGGGGATTTTAATACAGATTTAGGAAGAGGGGGGGATAGCAGTGCAGGCACCATTGCCAGGCTAATGGCTTGCCATGGTCTGGTAGATGGTGGTCTGCACACTACTCCGAAAATGGACGGTCCTACATGGCGCAAGTCCAGGGGGGTTGAGCGGAGGCTCGACTATATTTTTGTACCCAGGTCTTTGGGTAAGTTGTCTGGGCGGCTGTTGCCTGTTTTCTTTTCGGATCACGACGGGGTGCTCCTGCAGGTGAGGTCGCCAGTCTGCCTCTTTGGTAGGGGGTACTGGAAGCTAGATCGGGATGTGCTGGAGGAGCAGGCTTTTGTTGACGGGTTTTATGGTTTCTTTTGGAGGCTTGAGGGCCTCCGGTCCATGTGCGAGGGGGTGTTAGAGTGGTGGGAATTAGTTAAGGTGAGGATTAGGGCTTTTATAATAGGGTATTGCAAGAGGAAAAAAAGGGAGGAGAGGAGGGAGGTGGATCGTATCCAAAGGTTAATTGAACTCGAATACGAGGCATGCGACCTCGGCGGGTTGTTTGACTGGGAGAGATCCGCAACCCTAAAGGCGCAGCTCAGGGAGTTGCAGGAGCGGAAGGCTCGAGCTTTCCTGGAGCGTGCGCATAGTGGCTTTCTAGAACATAATGAGACTTGTTCTGCTATGTTCTTTAAGTTGGTTAGGGCAAGACAGAGTAGGAAGGTAATGCATGGTGTTAGGGAAGAAAATGGTAGTATAGTTAGAGAACCAGAGGATATGGTCAGGGTGACAACTGATCATTTCCAATGTTTATTTAAGGAAAGGGAAATAGATGTAGAGCAGGGAAATGTGTTTTTAGAACACTTGTCCAGGCGGTTGCCGGAGGACATTAGAGAAGTGATGGAGGCCCAGATCTCACTAGAAGAGGTTGAGAGCGCTCTTAGGAGGATGGGAAAAGGGAAGGTGCCTGGGATGGGCTGCCGGCTGAGTTTTATCTCAAGTTTTGGGGTATACTTGGACCAGTGGTCCTCGAAGTCTTGAAGGCCATCCTTGAGACGGGGGTCCCAGGGGGGATCAATGGCTGTTGGTGTGCTGTCACTTTTATATAAGAAGGGGGAAGTAACAGACCTTGGCAACTGGCGGCCGTTGACCATGCTGTGTGTAGATTACAAGCTACTTGCAAAGGTTTTAGCAGACCGGTTGCGCACAGCCCTTCCCTACGTCGTTCATGAGGATCAGACGTGCGGGGTAGAGGGCCGCTCTATAAGATGGAACCTACAGTTAATCAGGGACTCCATCGCTTGGGTTGAAGATAGAGGACTGCCTTTTATGGTAGCAGCGCTAGATCAGGCGAAAGCCTTCGATCGCGTGAATAGATCCTTTTTATTCAGAGTGTTAGGTCGATTAGGATTTGGGGAGAAGTTTATAGGATGGATTCGTACATTATATGTCAGAGCGGGGTGCCGAGTTAGTGTAAATAGTCACTTGGGTGACGTTTTTGACCTCTCGTCTGGGGTCAGGCAGGGGTGCCCACTCTCGGCTCTCCTCTTCGTTCTGTACATGGAGCCTCTGGGGGCTGCCATTAGGGCAGACACAGGGGTGGAAGGTTTGCTGATCCCTGGAAGTGGTGGGCTGCGTGTTAAGATGATGCAGTACGCCGACGGCACTTCCTTGCTGTTGTGCAAGGACTCGTGCCTGACAAGGTCCCTTGCCATCTTTGGGGATTTCACCCGCGCGTCGGGAGCAGTTCTGAACCATGCAAAGTCTTCCGTCAAGTTTTTCGGAAGATGGCGCGGTAGAACGGATGTGCCTGGGGGGTTATCTCTCTGTGAGGGGGCCCTGAGGATTCTCGGGGTCCATTTTGAGACCTCCGGCTCAGCGACACTAAACTGGAACATGCGTATCGCAGTGGTACAGAGGAAGCTAGCAATGTGGAAAGCTAGGTATTTGTCTTTTATGGGCAAAGACCTGGTCCTAAAGGTGGATGTGTTGCCGTCTCTTTTGTATTTGGCATACATCTACCCATTGCTGGCTTGTCTGAGGAGGCCTCTAGTGAGGCTTGTGTTTCAGTTTATGTGGAGTGGCAGGTGCGAGTGGGTCGCCAGGGCACGCATGATCTGTCCCATCGGGGAGGGAGGTAGGGGGGTACCACATTTCTCCCTCAAGCTGGACACAATTTTTGTTTCTTTCTTGTTAACGGAGCTTGCTCAGCCAGTGATACACCCGTCCGGTTACCTCCTGCGGGTATTTTTCTCGTATCAGGCGAGAAGCATAATGGTGTGGTCTAACACGGGTCCTCGGGCGGAACAGCTGCTGTGGCACTTTGGTCATGCGGCCAAGTGGCTGCGTGCGCACACTGAGGTTGAAGTTGACCGAGTAGGTTAATATCATAGGCACCAATACGAGGAGGTCAGAAAGGCAGGGAGTCCGGCGCCTGTAGTGGGCATCTCGGAAGTGGTCTGGGAGGGAGTGCAGGCGCGGGGTCTGGACAACAGGCTCAAGGACCTGAATTGGTTGAGCCTTCATAAGTGTTTGCCGGTACGTTCCATCTTGTACCGGTATAGTTTGGTGCAATCCCCCACCTGTCCAAGATCCTCTTGTGGCAGGGAGGAGACTGTGCGCCATGTCTTTTGGGACTGTGCCTTTGCCGGAGTAGTATGGGCTAGGGCACGGGTGTTGTTAGGTTTGGTAAGGGGATTTTGTATTGACGTGGGCCAGGTTAGAGGGGGTGTAGGGAGAGCGAGAGGGACGGATAGGGACAGGTTTCTGCTCTGGCTTCTCATGAGTCTCTTTAAACGGGGGCTGTGGGAAGCAAGGCAGAACATGGTGAAGACAGGGAGAGATTGGGGGGTGGAAGGGATAGTGAGGAGGGTGGAAGGAGATTTGAGGGGGAGGATGAAGAGGGAGGAGAGGAAGTGGGGGCAGCATGCTGCTTGGGAGAGGTGGAAGGGGGGTTTAGGGCTGTGTGTCATTTAGATTGGTAAGAGGATAGATTAGGGATGGGGAGATAGGGAAAGGTATTTTGTAGGGTGACGGGGAGGGAAGATGCTCCCCTGAGGTTTTGTTTGGGGTTTATGTTTAGTTTAATTAGTTTAATTAAAATACCATTATTTGAGTATGTATGTAAATTATGAGTTGTAAAGAATGAATGGTATTGAAGATAATAAATTATTTTTTATAAAAAATAAAATTAAATAAAAGTCAGGGCTGTTTCGGTATTCGACGTTTGTTGTTTTGTATTGTACGTGTTTCTTCAATATTAAAGATGTATCGAACGAACCACGTTGCATTTTGGTCCTATCCTTATTCCACCTCTTCGTCAGAGAAGGAGGTAGAAGAAA
>NW_027014673.1:0-13055 GCF_036934945.1 Oncorhynchus masou masou | reverse complement strand
CTGTGGCTGAATCAGTTGTGTATGAATCAGTTGTGTATGAATCAGTTGTGGCTGAATCAGTTGTGTATGAATCAGTTGTGGCTGAATCAGTTGTGTATGAATCAGTTGTGGCTGAATCAGTTGTGTATGAATCAGTTGTGTATCAATCAGCTGTGGCTGAATCAGTTGTGTATGAATCAGTTGTGTATGAATCAGTTGTGTATGAATCAGCTGTGGCTGAATCAGTTGTGTATGAATCAGTTGTGTATGAATCAGCTGTGGCTTAATCAGTTGTGTATGAATCAGTTGTGTATGAATCAGTTGTGTATGAATCAGTTGTGTATGCTCTGTCAAGGTCTGACCCTTCGACCCCTCCTCTCTACTCTCTCCTCTCTCCATCTTACCCAAACGCTAAAGTGCAGATGGGAGCTGACAGGGGTTATTTCTCATCATGGTGCGGCAGTTTTATGTGTCACAAGAGCTCAATACACATTTGATAGAAGTGTATGGAGCCATTATGAATCCTAACACCCCTGGAAAGGCGAGCGGCCAGCTATCCGGGGACCTGCCAATACTGTCATGTTTTATACTTGTCCCGCCCCTGATGGGCTGAATCCATAGCTCTCAGTGTGTGTGTGTGTGTGTGTGTGTGTCCTTGTGTGTGTGTGTGTGTGTGTGTGTGTGTGTGAGACCACAGAGTAACGAACAGGGTCGCTAGAACGGGCACAACCGCTAGCACATCATGGAGCTAAGAGCCTGTCTGTCTGTGTCTGAATACTAGCGCATCTCTTCTGCTGAATGTATCACCTTACACCTTACCTTGTCAATTAGCGGACTTCATTAGTAGTTCATTCAAGGTGTAGGTAAATTATGGACAAACCACGATCATGTCTGTTCCTGTCAAAAATGATTATGTGGCTGTCAGCTTATGGTAAATAGCTACCATAAACCTATAGATCTTATGCAAACAAAATCCATATTTTTCAGGTTAAGATGAGTCAACCTGTTATTCCATCTCAAAGAATGATTCACTGCCTGCTGCGCTAGAGTCTGAAAACCCCAACGGTAAATATATCCAATCCAGTGGAGGCTGCTGAGGGGAGGACGGCTCATAATAAAGGCTGGAATGGAGTACAATGGCTGGAATGGAGTACAATGGCTGGAATGGAGTACAATGGCTGGAATGGAGTACAATGGCTGGAATGGAGTACAATGGCAGGAATGGAGTACAATGGCTGGAATGGAGTACAATGGCTGGAATGGAGTACAATGGCTGGAATGGAGTACAATGGCTGGAATGGAGTACAATGGCTGGAATGGAGTACAATGGCTGGAATGGAGTACAATGGCTGGAATGGAGTACAATGGCAGGAATGGAGTACAATGGCTGGAATGGAGTACAATGGCTGGAATGGAGTACAATGGCTGGAATGGAGTACAATGGCAGGAATGGAGTACTATGGCTGGAATGGAGTACAATGGCTGGAATGGAGTACAATGGCTGGAATGGAGTACAATGGCTGGAATGGAGTACAATGGCAGGAATGGAGTACAATGGCTGGAATGGAGTACAATGGCTGGAATGGAGTACAATGGCTGGAATGGAGTACAATGGCTGGAATGGAGTACAATGGCTGGAATGGAGTACAATGGCAGGAATGGAGTACAATGGCAGGAATGGAGTACAATGGCTGGAATGGAGTACAATGGCTGGAATGGAGTACAATGGCTGGAATGGAGTACAATGGCTGGAATGGAGTACAATGGCTGGAATGGAGTACAATGGCTGGAATGGAGTACAATGGCTGGAATGGAGTACAATGGCTGGAATGGAGTGTATTAAATGATATCATGTTTGATGCCATTCCATTTACTCCATTCCAGACCATATTCGGAGCCGTCCTCCCCTCAGTAGCCCCCAGTGATCTCTGTATTTAAAAGTAAGTGACTCATCTAAGCCCAGAGGCAGCACTGGACTGATGTTCTAATTACTGTGACAAATATAAAAACATTGTCATATGTCAACACATTTCAACAAGCTAAATATTTAGTCAGTTAAGTGCACCGGTTAAAAACATTAAATCTTCACCGGAATGTTCTGAACGTTTAATTGACTGGATAATTCGATATATTAATGACTCACTGGAGAAGTGAGTAAAAAATGTATAATCTAGAATTTTGAAGAAGTTGTCCAAGGAGAGACACCTTCATGTACAGGCTTTGTGTCTGAAGTGGTGTGAATGTCCATAACCTTGTCCCAAGACTAATTGCTAATTACACAGACATCAAATCAGAAATCTAATCAAACTTTATTTGTCACATGCGTTGAATACAAGTATGGACTTTACCGTGAAATGCTTACTTACAAGCCTTTAACCAACAGTGCAGTTCAAGAAGAAGAAAATATTTATGATGTAGACTAAAATAAAAGGTAATAATAAAAATGAACACAATAAGAATAACAACAACAAGGCTAAATACAGGTGGCACCTGTACCGAGTCAGTGTGGGGGGGGTATATACAGGTGGCACCTGTACCGAGTCAGTGTGGGAGGGTATATACAGGGGCACCTGTACCGAGTCAGTGTGGGGGGTATATACAGGTGGACACCTGTACCGAGTCAGTGTGGGGGTATATACAGGTGGGCACCTGTACCTGTACCGAGTCAGTGTGGGGGTATATACAGGTGGCACCTGTACCAGTCAGTGTGGGGGTATATACAGGTGGTACCTGTACCGAGTCAGTGTGGGGGTATATACAGGTGGTACCTGTACCGAGTCAGTGTGGGGGGGTATATACAGGGGTACCTGTACCGAGTCAGTGTGGGGGTATATACAGGTGGTACCTGTACCCGAGTCAGTGTGGGGGGTATATACAGGTGGCACCTGTACCGAGTCAGTGTGGGGGTATATACAGGTGGTACCTGTACCGAGTCAGTGTGGAGGGTATATACAGGTGGTACCTGTACCGAGTCAGTGTGGGGGTATATACAGGTGGTACCTGTACCGAGTCAGTGTGGGGGGTATATACAGGTGGTACCTGTACCGAGTCAGTGTCAGTGTGGGGGTATATACAGGTGGCACCTGTACCGAGTCAGTGTGGGGGGTATATACAGGTGGCACCTGTACCAGGTCAGTGTGGGGGGGTCAGGTGGTACCTGTACCGAGTCAGTGTGGGGGGGTATATACAGGTGGCACCTGTACCGAGTCAGTGTGGGGGGTATATACAGGTGGCACCTGTACCGAGTCAGTGTGGGGTATATACAGGTGGCACCTGTACCGAGTCAGTGTGGGGTATATACAGGTGGTACCTGTACCGAGTCAGTGTGGGGGGTATATACAGGTGGCACCTGTACCGAGTCAGTGTGGGGGTATATACAGGTGGTACCTGTACCGAGTCAGTGTGGGGGTATATACAGGTGGCACCTGTACGAGTCAGTGTGGGGGGGGGAGGTGTGGCACCTGTACCGAGTCAGTGTGGGGGTATATACAGGTGGCACCTGTACCGAGTCAGTGTGGGGTATATACAGGTGGTACCTGTACCGAGTCAGTGTGGGGTATATACAGGTGGTACCTGTACCGAGTCAGTGTGGGGGGTATATACAGGTGGCACCTGTACCGATTCAGTGTGGGGGGGTATATACAGGTGGCACCTGTACCAAGTCAGTGTGGGGGGTATATACAGGTGGCACCTGTACCGAGTCAGTGTGGGGGGTATATACAGGTGGTACCTGTACCGAGTCAGTGTGGGGGGGTATATACAGGGGGTTCCTGTACTGAGTCAGTGTGGGGGGTATATACAGGGGGCACCTGTACCGAGTCAGTGTACGGGGGTACAGGCTAGTAGAGGTAATCTGTAAATATAGGTGGGGATGAAGTGACTATGCATAGATAACAAACAAACAGCGAGTTGCAGCAGTGTACAAAAGGGAGAGTGAATGTAAATTGTCCGGTGGCGATTTCATGAATTGTTCAGCAGTCTAATGGCTTGGGGGTAAAAGATGTTGAGGAGCCTTTTGGTCCTAGACTTGGCACTCCGGTGCCGCTTGCCGTGAGGTAGCAGAGAAAACAGTCTAGAACTTGGGTGACTGGAGTCTCTGACAATTTTATGGGCTTTCCTCTGACACGCCTTTTTTATAGGTCCTGGATGGCAGGAAGCTTGGCTCCAGTGATGTACTGGGCCGTTCGCATTACCTTCTGTAGCGCCTTACGGTTGGATGCCGAGCAGTTGCCATACCAGGCGGTGATGCAACCGGTCAGGATTCTCTCGACGATACAGCTGTAGAATCTTTTGAGGATCTGGGGACCCATGCCAAATCTTTTCAGTCTCCTGAGGGGGAGAAGTTTTTGTCCTCCCTATAGGCCGTCTCATCGTTGTCGGGAATCGTTGTCGTCAGCGAACTTGATGATGGTGTTGGAGTCGTGTTTGACCACGCAGTAGTGGGTGAACAGGGAATACAGGAGGGGACTAAGCACACATCCCTGAGGGGCCCCAGTGTTGAGGATCAGCTTGGCGGATGTGTTGTTACCTACTCTTACTTCCTGGGGCGGCCCCGTCAGGAAGTCCAGGATCCAGTTGCAGAGGAGGTGTTTAGTCCCAGGATCCTTAGCTTAGTGATGAGCTTTGAGGGTACTATGGTGTTGAACGCTGAGCTGTAGTCAATGAACAGCATTCTCACATAGGTGTTCCTTTTATCCAGGTGAGAAAGGGCAGTGTGGAGTGCGATTGAGATGGTGTCATCTGTGGATCTGTTGGGCGGAATGCGAAGTGGGTGGGATGCTGTTTATATGAGCCATGACCAGCCTTTCAAAGCACTTCATGGCTACCGACGTGTGTGCCATGGGACAAGTGTCTGGTGCGTGAGATTAACAATGTATTTCATACAATCAAAAGGGAGTTTAGGGTAATAGGCTGATGAATAGTAATATTTACCATGAATAAGTGAGTGATATGACTGAGTCGTGCTGGTTTGTATAGTGTTATTCATGTGGCTCAGCAAGCCTATTTGATCATGGCTAAACTGAAGGTATGACTGGCCAGACACTAGGGTGACTTGTAACCCCATTAAAGCATTTACAATTATGAATGACCCTGGATGACACTGGATACATTAACCTATAAACAGACACACAAATGTACTCATTCACATGCGCACGCAGGCAGGCACGCACAGGCACGCACGCACGCACGCACACACACACACACACACACACACACACACACACACACACACACACACACACACACACACACACACACACACACACACACACACACACACACACACACACACACACACACACACACACACACACTTTTCACCACCCTGCATCAAAAACAAATGATCTCCCTCAAGGCAATGCCCGAGGACAGTACAATCTAGCTCCACACACCAGGCTCAGTTGTGATGTTTTGCTTGCTAGTACACATGAATAGATTTCACCTTCTGATACATGTTGTCTAGTCCCTTCCCCTTCTCAAACAGCCCACCTGTGTAATATCCTCTGTCTGTGTGAGTCACCACCGCCCTAAGCGAAGAACAGGCCTCTTCCCCGCGTCTTTCCTTCCTGTTTGGCTGCAGGTACATTGAAGTGCCTTAAATTTCATTAGGGCCACGTCAGTGTTTTCACCATGAGGGGCTGACTAACGACTGGCGGATGTGGCGGGGCGCCGGCCATGGCAGGAATCCGTCATGCTTTAGATGGGCGATTTCTGACGGCCCGGTTAAGTCAGCCTGAATAGAGGCCTCTTGCTTTTCCCCTTGAAGGCCGCTATTGATCTGAGAGTGGCTGGGAATCACGAGAGACGTGGGGAGAATCGTAAGGTGAAGCGTGGCTGGAGGCTGAGGATGGAGGCCCTTGAAGAGAGAGCCCCACCCCCGTTTGGTTCCCTGTCGTGCGGCCCGGGCTAAATGTGCTTGACCTGGGAGCGTGAGAGCCTTCCATCCTCTGCCTGTAACAAGCTCTCCTCCTCCATCTTCCTGGTCATTATGAGCCACTGTATGGATGAAGATTACAAGAAGATCCAAGCAGTGGTGGATCACTAGGGCACCATTGAGTATAACGATATGTTATGTTATGCTCATGGAAACTGTATGAATGAGCATGAATCAGACCTGGGTGGAATACAGGATGTGTTTGAAATAGTTGAAGTAGAGGTGCTTGACCTAGCTAAGCAGTCACAATAGAACCAATGGAATAAGTCCTAAACAATGCAAAACATTAGATTCCAAGCAAGTTAAATCAAGTACACCTGTTCCTTAAATAGTTTAAATGTGTTTTGAACTAAGGTTTTGCATGAATTGTAAAAAATCCCCGCTAGAACATGAACATAACCCCTGCTATTATAACCCCATACAACCAGTCCACCTCTTCCTCCTTCCTTATTTTATGACTACATGACCCCTGCTATTATAACCCCATACAACCAGTCCACCTCTTCCTCCTTCCTTATTTTATGACTACATGACCCCTGCTATAATAACCCCATACAACCAGTCCACCTCTTCTTCTTTATTTTCTGACTACATTACCCCTGCTATAATAACCCCATACAACCAGTCCACCTCTTCCTCCTTCCTTATTTTATGACTACATGACCCCTGCTATAATAACCCCATACAACCAGTACACCTCTTCCTCTTTATTTTCTGACTACATGACCCCTGCTATAATAACCCCATACAACCAGTCCACCTCTTCTTCTTTATTTTCTGACTACATGACCCCTGCTGTAATAACCCCATACAACCAGTCCACCTCTTCTTCTTTATTTTCTGACTACATGACCCCTGAAGGTAATAACCCCATACAACCAGTCCACCTCTTCTTCTTTATTTTCTGACTACATTACCTTCTTCTTTATTTTGCTATAATAACCCCATACAACCAGTCACCTTCTTCTTTATTTTCTGACACATTACTACTATAGCAGCCCATACAACCAGTCCTCTTCTTTATTTTCTGACTACATTACCCCTGCTATAATAACCCCATACAACCAGTCCACCTCTTCTTCTTTATTTTCTGACTACATTACCCCTGCTATAATAACCCCATACAACCAGTCCACCTCTTCTTCTTCATTTTATGACTACATGACCCCTGCTATAATAACCCCATACAACCAGTCCACCTCTTCCTCCTTTCCTTTTTTATGACCCCATAACCCCTCCTACCCCACCAGTAGTGATGAGTGATGCAGAGATGAGGCTCCCTCTGTGCCCCATCCACCCCTCCAGAAGTGATGAGTGATGCAGAGACGAGGCTCCCTGACCCGGGCATAAGTGTTGTACAGCATGGGTATGCACTGACACATCCCCCCACATCACAGCTGTCTGGCTCAGGCGCTCTCTATGTCTGCAGCTGTACTCTAATCCCCTACTGCGACTTGTTATGCTGAGCGACTGTGGAGCTATTAGGGTATTGTTCCTGGATAGAAATTAGAAAGCAGGAAATCAGTTGATCAGATGAACAAATAAAACATATGTTTGGTCACATATGAAGCATTAGTGTGTAATATGTGATCCCTATTTATACAGTACCAGTCAGAAGTTTGCACACATCTACTCATCCAGGGATGTCTGTATTTTTACTTCTACATTGTAGAATAATAGTGAAGACATAAAACTATGAAATAACAATGCCAAGAGTGTGTAAAGCTGTCATCAAGGCAAAGGGAGGCTACTTTGAAGAATCTCAAATATAAAATCTATTTTGATTTGTTTAACACTTTTTTGGTTACTACATGATTCCATGTGTTATTTCATAGTTTTGATGTCTTCACTATTTTGATGTCTTCACTCGCATGTCTATAATGTAGAATAGTAAAAAATAAACGAGTAGGTGTTTCCAAACCTTTGACTGGTACTGTATACATATTAGGACAAGCAATGTCAGAGTGACATTGACTAAAATACAGTAGAATAGAATACAGTATGCACATATGAAATGAGTAAAGCAACATGTAAACATGATTAAATGGACTAGTGTTCCACTATTAGAATGACCAGTGATTCCATGTCCATACAGCCCGACATCCCGACAGCCTCTAAGGTGCAAGGTTGAGTAACCGGGTGGTAGCCTGCTGGTGATGGTTATTGAACAGTCTGATGGCCTTGAGATAGAAGTCTCCCGGTAGAAGACTCTCTGTCCCAGCTTTGATGCACCTGTACTGACCTCGCCTTCTGGATGGTAGCGGGGTGAACAGGCCGTGGCTCGGGTGGTTGATGTCCTTGATTATTCTTTTTGGCCTTCCTGTGACATCGGTTGCTGTACAGTTGAAGTCGAAAGTGTACATACACGCTGGCCAAATACATTTAAACTCAGTTTCACAATTCCTGACATTTAATCCTAGTAAAAATTCCCTGTCTTAGGTCAGTTAGGATCACCACTTTATTTTAAGAATGTGAAATGTCAGAATAATAGTAGAGACAATTATTTATTTCAGCTTTTATTACTTTCATCACATTCCCAGTGGGTCAGAAGTTTACATACACTCAATTAGTATTTGGTAGCATTGCCTTTAAATTGGTTAACTTGGGTAAAACATTTTGGGTAATCTTCCACAAGCTTCCCACAATAAGTTGGGTGAATTTTGGCCCATTCCTCCTGACAGAGCTGGTGTAACTGAGTCAAGTTTGTAGGCCTCCTTGCTCACACACGCTTTTTCAGGCCTGCCACCAAATCTTCTATGGGATTGAGGTCAGGGCTTTGTGATGGCCACTCCAATACTTTGACTTTGTTGTCCTTAAGCCATTTTGCCACAGCTTTGGAAGTATGTTTGGGGTCATTGTCCATTTGGAAGACCCATTTGCAACCAAGCTTTAACTTCCTGACTGATGTCTTGAGATGTTGCTTCAATATATCCACATACTTTTCATTCCTCATGAAGCCATCTATTTTGTGAAGTTCACCAATATATCCTACAGCAAAGCAGCCCCACAACATGATGCTGCCACTCCCATGCTTCATGTTTGGGATGGTGTTCTTCGGCTTGCAAGCCTCCCCCGTTTTCCTCCAAACATAACAATGGTCATTTTGGCCAAACAGTTCTATTTTTGCTTCATCAGACCAGAGGACATTTCTCCAAAAAGTATGATCTTTGTCCCCATGTGCAGTTGCAAACCATAGTCTGGCTTTTTTATGGTGGTTTTGGAGCAGTGGCTTCTTAATGGCTGAGTGGCCTTTCAGGTTATGTCGATCTAGGACTCGTTTTACTGTGGATATAGATACTTTTGTACCTGTTTCCTCCAGCATCATCACAAGGTCCTTTGCTGTTGTTCTGGGATTGATTTGCACTTTTCGCATCAAAGTACTTTCCTCTCTAGGAGACAAAACGTGTCTCCTTCCTGAGCAGTTGTCAAGACTTCCGCCGAAGCTGGTCCCTCTCCTTGTCCGGGCGGCGTTTGGCGGTCGACGTCACCGGCTTTCTAGCCATCGCCAATCCACTTTTCATTTTACCATTTGTTTTGTCTTTGTCTTACACACCTGGTTTCAATCCCCCAATTACCTGTTCATTATTTATCCCTCTGTTCCCCCATGTTTGTTTGTGAGTGATTGTTTTTATGTAATACAGTTTATTGTGGGCTCGCTTATGTTGTATTGTATTTGTTATATTTTGAGTAAATACGTTTATTTACTCATATCTGCTGTCCTGCGTCTGACTCCTCTACACCAGCTACCCACAGACTACATTACAGCGGTATGACGGCTGTGTGGCTCCATGGTGTTTAGGCTTGCGTACTATTGTTTCTACAGATGAACGTTTTACCTTCAGGCATTTCGAAATTGCTCTCAAGGATGAACCAGACTTGTGAAGGTCTACAATTTTCTTTCGGAGGTCTTGGCTGATGATGTCAATTTGCCTATCAGAAGCTTCTAAAGCTATGACATCATTTTCTGGACTTTTCCAAGCTGTTTAAAGGCACAGTCAACTTAGTGTATGTAAACTGCTGACCCACTTGAATTGTGATACGGGGAATTATAAGTGAAATAATCTGTCTGTAAACAATTGTTGGAAAAATTACTAGTGTCATGCACAAAGTAGATGTCCTAACCGACTATAGTTTATTCACAAGAAATTTGTGGAGTGGTTGAAAAACGAGTCCAACTTAAGTGTATGTAAACTTCCGACTTCAGCTGTGTTGTCCGGGAGGGCAGGCAGTGTGCCCCCGGTGATGCGTTGGACAGACCGCACCACTCTCTGGAGAGCCCTGCAGTTGCGGGCGGTGCAGTTGCCGTACCAGGCGGTGATACAGCCCGACAGGATGCTCTCAATTATGCATCTGTAAAATTTTGTGAGGGTCTTAGGGGCCAAGGCAAATTTCTTCAGCCTCCTGAGGTTGAAGAGGTGCTGTTGCACCTTCTTCACCACACTCTCTGTGTGGGTGGACTATTTCAGATTCAGTGATGTGTACGCCGTGTAACTTGAAGGTTTTCACCTTCTCCACTGCTGTCCCGTCGATGTGAATTGGGGGATGCTTCCTCTGCTGTTTTCTTAAGTCCACGATCAGACCTTCGTTTTGTTGAAGTTGAGAGATAGGTTAGTTTCCTGGCACGACTCTGCCAGGGCCCTCACTTCCTCCCTGTAGGCTGTCTCGTCATTGTTGGTGATCAGGCCTACTACTGTTGTGTCATCTGCAGAGCTGCCATGTCTGTTGGCGCCATCTTGCTGTTACTAAAGGTCAACCAAAAGATGCTCTAACAGCAAAGTTAGAATCATGGTAATTACAGTAGGGCTAACATCTCTACTTATTTCCCATCGATGTTGTTATGGTCATCCCATGAGAGCGAGTTGGAGAGGATGTTTTACACAGACATGTCTTTCTGAAAACAACACCACAAACAAGCAAACAACATGATGTTACATACACACACAAACATGCACGCACGCACCCACCCACACACACACACACATACACACATACAGTACACTACCAATAGCAGCAAGTCTCCTGTCAACTCCTGTCATTGGCTGGGAGTGGGTCTCATCTTTCTACTCTGTTTTATGTGCATCAGTATTGCTGACGGCGTGTTAGACACCGAGGGGCTGTATCCTACAGTGATCTGTGTGTCAGCTTCATTTCCATGTGTGACAATGCGGCGAGTGCCGAGCATGTCCCTGGACACCTGCACGGCCACGGACGCTGAGCTGGTAGCAAGTCCACAGCATACTGATCAGCGCCCGCTGGTGGCTCTGCCGTACCCAGGAACAACCAGTGGAGAACAAGGAGATATCAAGTAGTATTGCACAGGCTATGATTAGCAGCCTGAGTGCCAGTCTGTTTGTGCCATCATGCCAACTCCCTGTGACTCATTGTTATGCCTAACAGAGGTTTGCCAATGACAGCGATAGAGTTGAGCACCAACAGATCTGCAACCAGGCTAATGGTTGGGCCCTGTTGTTTCAGGCCACATGGTAAGGGAGACACTTCTAGTTCTAGCGAGATCAGACAGGATACAGGTCAAATGCCCACTGTTGGATACCTATACCTACCTGCCCCACTGTATACCCATTTGTTTGTTGTTCTATATTGAAAAACAGAAAGGCCGTTTGTTTCACTGTGTTATCTGTGGTGTGAATGACCCATATCATCGTAGTTACATGGTGCTGGAGTAGTATCATTCGCTCCCGAGTGGTGCAGCCGTCTAAGGCACTGCATCTCAGTGCAACAGGTGTCACTACAGTCCCTGGTTCGAATCCAGGCTGTTTCACATCTGGCTGTGATTGGGAGTCCCATAGTGCACTGCAGAATTGGTCCAATGTTGTCTGGTTTTGACCGGAGTAGGCCGTCATTGTAAATAAGAATTTGTTCTTAACTGACTTGCCTAGTTCTTAACCCACTTGCCTAGTTAAATAACTGTAGCCTACTCAGACATTCATGTTCAGGGGATAGAGGACACTCCAGCACTACTTGTGATTTCAGCTCCACTCAACCAAACTATACTGTCTTCCACATCTACTCTCAAGGCTTCCGATTTTAGTTTTCAGACTCCAAACTATAAATATTCTCCCCAATATATTCTATTCCCTTGAAAAGTAAAACTCTGGATTCAGTGAAGATCTTTTATTTAAGGTCTCAATGCTGGATGTGAACGAGGAGACTGTGGAGTCACCACCAGCTACAGTGGAAACCCTATGAAACGGTGAGGTTGTGACTGGCATTTTTGGCATTTAGCTTTCATTGTTAACCTCTCACTTGATATGTTGTCAGTTGAAGCTTTGAAGTTCACAGAACTGCGCCGTCTTGACTTCCTCTTGCAACAGACATGTTTGGTTAGGCAGAAGGAATTATGGGTAATATATCCCACACACGAGTACAAATATTTCAGTTATATAAACAGGGAGAGAAAACACAGAACTTTGGATGGAGACAGTCACAAATTACCATGCTTGGTATACACCTCCATTTTTCCTTGGCCAAGGAGGGACCTAAATAGGGCACTGCATATATATTTGCCTGAGGGAAACATCCATTTTTAATATTAGACCATGTGTGTAGAGAGACACACACACCTGGTCTCTGGAGTTACAGGAGGCTTCCCTGACATTGACTAAGAATGAGCCAATCCAACACACACACACACACACACACACACACACACACACACACACACACACACACACACACACACACACACACACACACACACACACACACACACACACACACACACACACACACACACACACACACACACACAAACGTATGCATAATAATTTCCCCCATCATGGTCAGTGTCAGTTGGCAGGTATTTGGACAGGGTGTTCCAGCGTTTTGCTCTATTTCCAGTTAGCTTTCCTCCCATTGTGGGTGCTGGTACTGTTTATATTTAGGTGCAGGAACTCCACAATACATTTTGAGCTGGTATTCTATAAGAGAAACAGGATCTTAAGCAGTACACACTTTGTATAGACATTGAGCATACTAGTCCAAACAGGCAGTACACACTTTGTATAGACATTGAGCATACTAGTCCAAACAGGCAGTACACACTTTGTATAGGCATTGAGCATACTAGTCCAAACAGGCAGAACACATTGTGTATAGGCATTGAGCATACTAGTCCAAACAG
>NW_027014672.1:0-10000 GCF_036934945.1 Oncorhynchus masou masou | reverse complement strand
TGCTAACCCATAGCCCCATCCCTCACATCCCTCCCATAGTACTAACCCATAGCCCCATCCTCATAGTACTGACCCATAGCCCCATCCTCATAGTACTGACCCATAGCCCCATCCCTCATAGTACCAACCCATGGCCCATCCTCACCGTGTGCTTATGACCCATCCCTCATAATACTAACCCTTAGCCCCATCACTCTGTAGTACTAACCCATAGCCCCCATCCCCCATCCCTCATAGTACTAACCCATAGCCCCATCCCTCATAGTATTAACCCATAGCCCCATCCCTCATAGTACTAACCCATAACCCCATCCCTCATAGTACTAACCCATAGCCCCATCCCTCATAGTACTAACCCATAGCCCCATCCCTCATAGTACTAACCCATAGCCCCATCCCTCATAGTACTAACCCATAGCCCCATTCCTCATAGTACTAACCCATAGCCCCATTCCTCATAGTACTAACCCTTAGCCCCATCCCTCATAGTATTAACCCATAGCCCCATCCCTCATAGTATTAACTCCATAGCCCCATCCCTCATAGTACTAACCCATAGCCCCCATCCCCTCATAGTACCCCAACCCATAGCCCCATCCCTCATAGTACTGACCCTTAGCCCCATCCCTCATAGTATAACCCATAGCCCCATCCCTCATAGTACTAACCCCATGGCCCCATCCCTCTTCGTACTAACCCATAGCCCCATCCTCATAGTACTAACCCATAGCCCCATCCCTCATAGTACTAACCCATAGCCCCATCCCTCATAGTACTAACCCATAGCCCCCATCCCTCATAGTATTAACCCATAGCCCCATCCCTCATAGTACTAACCCATAGCCCCATCCCTCATAGTACTAACCCATAGCCCCATCCCTCATAGTACTAACCCATAGCCCCATCCCTCATAGTACTAACCCATAGCCCCATCCCTCATAGTACTAACCCATAGCCCCATCCCTCATAGTACTAACCCATAGCCCCATCCCTCATAGTATTAACCCATAGCCCCATCCCTCATACATCATAGTTTGACTTTCAACTTGCACAGAATGACTAAACAGCCAACACACTCTATTTGGTGTTTATCATACCGTAGAGCCAAAATTGTACTCAGTGAAATGGAGTCTAAGATGTAGCTTTCTGAGGATGAGAGGTTCAGCTTCCTGTAGCTCAGAGCTGGGTGGTGGATGGATGAGGGGTTCAGCTTCCTGTAGCTCAGAGCTGGGTGGTGGATGGATGAGAGGTTCAGCTTCCTGTAGCTCAGAGCTGGGTGGTGGATGGATGAGAGGTTCAGCTTCCTGTAGCTCAGAGCTGGGCGGTGGATGGATGAGGGGTTCAGCTTCCTGTAGCTCAGAGCTGGGCGGTGGATGGATGAGGGGTTCAGCTTCCTGTAGCTCAGAGCTGGGCGGTGGATGGATGAGTGGTTCAGCTTCCTGTAGCTCAGAGCTGGGCGGTGGATGGACGAGGGGTTCAGCTTCCTGTAGCTCAGAGCTGGGTGGTGGATGGATGGATGAGGGGTTCAGCTTCCTGTAGCTCAGAGCTGGGCGGTGGATGGATGAGGGGTTCAGCTTCCTGTAGAACAGAGCTGGGCGGTGGATGGATGAGGGGTTCAGCTTCCTGTAGCTCAGAGCTGGGTGGTGGATGGATGAGGGGTTCAGCTTCCTGTAGCTCAGAGCTGGGTGGTGGATGGATGAGGGGTTCAGCTTCCTGTAGCTCAGAGCTGGGCGGTGGATGGACGAGGGGTTCAGCTTCCTGTAGCTCAGAGCTGGGTGGTGGATGGATGAGGGGTTCAGCTTCCTGTAGCTCAGAGCTGGGCGGTGGATGGATGAGGGGTTCAGCTTCCTGTATCTCAGAGCTGGGTGGTGGATGGATGAGGGGTTCAGCTTCCTGTAGCTCAGAGCTGGGTGGTGGATGGATGAGGGGTTCAGCTTCCTGTAGCTCAGAGCTGGGCGGTGGATGGACGAGGGGTTCAGCTTCCTGTAGCTCAGAGCTGGGTGGTGGATGGATGAGGGGTTCAGCTTCCTGTAGCTCAGAGCTGGGCGGTGGATGGACGAGGGGTTCAGCTTCCTGTAGCTCAGAGCTGGGTGGTGGATGGATGGATTGACAAAGGTTTAAAGTTGCTCACTGCTGCTCAGGACTGGAAATGATAGTGACTGGGTGGAAGTATGGATGGATAGATGGATGGGGGATAGGCGATGGAGAAGACAGGGGCTAATGGTTGACATGAAAGCTCTTTACTGAGCTTTAAAGTACGTGGGGGAAAATGCTGAGTCGTACAGGAACAAGGCTCAGACAAAACAGGAAGTGCATTAAGGGCCCTCCATATGACAGTTCTTTCCAGGATCGCCCTGCATCGATCTGCCCTCTTCCAAGGCCCCATCATTTTTAATCTGTGTTTAATTCAATATTTCCCTGCCGGTTTCCATGTATGCTGAACAGCCCTTGGAACAGTGCATCACCTCTTTGAAAGGGGCAGTAGAGCGAGCTACAGTCTGAGAGAGAGTGGACAAGGAGCAACGTTTGTGGATTGAGATCAGGTCTACTTATAGATTTGGGCCCCCTGTAGGTCAACAGTTCCGGTAATATAGTGGGATATATATATATTGTGTCTAAACACAACTGTCTGAACATGCTGAACTGTGGTATGGCACGTTTGGCAACCCTGCCAGAGAGAGGCTAGCTACGGTACAACACTACTGTGTTGACAGGTGTACAGTAGGATGACAGACATGATGCATCAGGCAGTAGGACGACAGACATGATGCATCAGGAGTACAGTAGGACGACAGACGTGATGCACCAGGAGTACAGTAGGATGACAGACATGATGCATCAGGTGTACAGTAGGATGACAGACATGATGCATCAGGCAGTAGGACGACAGACATGATGCATCAGGAGTACAGTAGGACGACAGACATGATGCATCAGGCAGTAGGACGACAGACATGATGCATCAGGCAGTAGGATGACAGACATGATGCATCAGGCAGTAGGATGACAGACATGAAGCATCAGGAGTACAGTAGGACGACAGACATGATGCATCAGGCAGTAGGACGACAGACATGATGCATCAGGCAGTAGGATGACAGACATGATGCATCAGGCAGTAGGATGACAGACATGAAGCATCAGGAGTACAGTAGGACGACAGACATGATGCATCAGGCAGTAGGATGACAGACATGATGCATCAGGCAGTAGGATGACAGACATGATGCACCAGGCAGTAGGATGACAGACATGATGCATCAGGCAGTAGGACGACAGACATGATGCATCAGGCAGTAGGATGACAGACATGATGCATCAGGCAGTAGGATGACAGACATGATGCATCAGGCAGTAGGATGACAGACATGATGCATCAGGCAGTAGGACGACAGACATGATGCATCAGGCAGTAGGATGACAGACATGATGCATCAGGCAGTAGGACGACAGACATGATGCATCATTAGTACAGAAGGATGACAGACATGATGCATCAGGCAGTAGGACGACAGACATGATGCATCAGGCAGTAGGATGACAGACATGATGCATCAGGCAGTAGGACGACAGACATGATGCATCATGAGTACAGTAGGACGACAGACATGATGCTTCAGGTGTACAGTAGGACGACAGACATGATGCATCAGGTGTACAGTAGGATGACAGACATGATGCATCAGGCAGTAGGATGACAGGCATGATGCATCAGGCAGTAGGACGACAGACATGATGCATCATGAGTACAGTAGGACGACAGACATGATGCATCAGGAGTACAGTAGGACGACAGACATGATGCATCAGGCAGTAGGATGACAGACATGATGCATCATGAGTACAGTAGGACGACGGACATGATGCATCATGAGTACAGTAGGACGACAGACATGATGCATCAGGCAGTAGGATGACAGACATGATGCATCAGGCAGTAGGACGACAGACATGATGCATCAGGCAGTAGGATGACAGACATGATGCATCAGGCAGTAGGATGACAGACATGATGCATCAGGCAGTAGGACGACAGACATGATGCTTCAGGCAGTAGGATGACAGACATGATGCATCAGGCAGTAGGACGACAGACATGATGCATCAGGCAGTAGGATGACAGACGTGATGCATCAGGCAGTAGGATGACAGACATGATGCATCAGGTGTACAGTAGGATGACAGACATGATGCATAAATAGTACAGTAGGACGACAGACATGATGCATCAGGAGTACAGTAGGACGACAGCAAAACTGTTCCACACAGACAGATGTATAACACACTCACACCCTTAGAGGCTGCTGAGGGGAGGAGGGCTCATAATAAAGGCTGGAACGGAACGAGTGGAATGGAATCAAACACACGGAAACCATGGAAACCACGTGTTTGATGTGTTTGATACCATTCCGCCCATTTCACTCCAGCCATTATCACGAGCCCGTCCTCCTCAATGAAGGGACCTACTGTAACACACACAAACACATTGAGTAATTACATCATATTTGAATAAATGGGATTTGTTTTTGTTCTGCTTTGTGCTGAGAGTTCAGTGGCGTTGCCACGGGAGACAGGCACGGAGGACTGGAGCAACACTGGCTGAAGCAGGTTGACCTCTTG
The DNA here is from genome assembly GCF_036934945.1 of Oncorhynchus masou masou. NCBI lineage: Eukaryota > Metazoa > Chordata > Actinopteri > Salmoniformes > Salmonidae > Oncorhynchus > Oncorhynchus masou. Next base: position 5,380 of record NW_027014672.1, on the reverse strand, counting down.
ACAATGAACTCACTGGCTAAGCTTATAAAACCATAAGACTGGAAAGCGTTTTATCAAAACAAACACGTAAAATGAATCTCACGAAATGGTTTGAGGAGGACTCCTGAGTCACAGTACAGCAAATAGAGGAAATCAGACCAAAAAGGAGGAAGGCATCTGAGCAGTGAGTTCAGTAGCCATTCATATTTCCTGCCAAACTCTTCTCTCCTCAGAGACACATTTGGAAATGCTAAGCACACACACACACGCACGCACGCACGCACACACACACACACACACACACACACACACACACACACACACACACACACACACACACACACACACACACACACACACACACACACACACACACACACACACACACACACAATAACAGCGGAGAGATAGTGTTGCAAAAGAAGAGAGGACAGAAAGGAGAGAGAACAGAAAGGAGAGAGAACAGAAAGGAGAGAGGACAGAAAGGAGAGAGGACAGAAAGGAGGGAGGACAGAAAGGAAAGAGGACAGAAAGGAGAGAGGACAGAAAGGAGAGAGGACAGAAAGGAGAGAGGACAGAAAGGAGGGAGGACAGAAAGGAGAGAGGACAGAAAGAGGAGAGGACAGAAAGGAGAGAGGACAGAAAGTGGAGAGGACAGAAAGGAGAGAGAACAGAAAGGGGAGAGGACAGAAATGTGAGAGGACAGAAAGGAGAGAGGACAGAAAGGAGAGAGGACAGAAAGGGGAGAGGACAGAAAGGAGAGAGGACAGAAAGGGGAGAGGACAGAAAGGAGAGGACAGAAAGAGGAGTGGACAGAAACTTGAGAGGACAGAAAGGGGGAGAGGACAGAAGGGGAGAGGACAGAAAGGAGAGAGAACAGAAAGGGGAGAGGACAGAAATGTGAGAGGACAGAAAGGAGAGAGGACAGAAAGGAGGGAGGACAGAAAGGAGAGAGGACAGAAAGGAGAGAGGACAGAAAGGAGAGAGGACATAAAGGAGGGAGGACAGAAAGAAGAGAGGACAGAAAGGAGAGAGGACAGAAAGAGGAGAGGACAGAAAGGAGAGAGGACAGAAAGGGGAGAGGACAGAAAGGAGAGGACAGAAAGAGGAGTGGACAGAAACTTGAGAGGACAGAAAGGGGGAGAGGACAGAAAGTGGAGAGGACAGAAAGGAGAGAGAACAGAAAGGGGAGAGGACAGAAATGTGAGAGGACAGAAAGGAGAGAGGACAGAAAGGAGAGAGGACAGAAAGGGGAGAGGACAGAAAGGAGAGAGGACAGAAAGGGGAGAGGACAGAAAGGAGAGGACAGAAAGGAGAGAGGACAGAAAGGAGAGAGAACAGAAAGGGGAGAGGACAGAAATGTGAGAGGACAGAAAGGAGAGAGGACAGAAAGGAGGGAGGACAGAAAGGAGAGAGGACAGAAAGGAGAGAGGACAGAAAGGAGAGAGGACATAAAGGAGGGAGGACAGAAAGAAGAGAGGACAGAAAGGAGAGAGGACAGAAAGAGGAGAGGACAGAAAGGAGAGAGGACAGAAAGGGGAGAGGACAGAAAGGAGAGGACAGAAAGAGGAGTGGACAGAAACTTGAGAGGACAGAAAGGGGGAGAGGACAGAAAGTGGAGAGGACAGAAAGGAGAGAGAACAGAAAGGGGAGAGGACAGAAATGTGAGAGGACAGAAAGGAGAGAGGACAGAAAGGAGAGAGGACAGAAAGGGGAGAGGACAGAAAGGAGAGAGGACAGAAAGGGGAGAGGACAGAAAGGAGAGGACAGAAAGAGGAGTGGACAGAAACTTGAGAGGACAGAAAGGGGGAGCGGACAGAAGGGGAGAGGACAGAAAGGAGAGAGAACAGAAAGGGGAGAGGACAGAAATGTGAGCAGACAGAAAGGAGAGAGAGCAGTAAAGAGAGAAAGAGAGAGCAGTAAAGAGAGAAAGAAAGAGCAGTAAAGAGAGAAAGAGAGAGCAGTAAAGAGAGAAAGAGCGAGTGGTTAAGAGATAAAGAGAGAGCAGTAAAGAGAGAAAGAGAGAGCAGTAAAGAGAGAAAGACAGAGCGGTAAAGAGAGATAAAGAGAGAGTGGTTAAGAGATAAAGTGAGAGCAGTAGAGAGATAAAGAGAAAGCAGTAAAGAGAGAAAGAGAGAGCAGTAGAGAGATAAAGAGAGAGCAGTAAAGAGAGAAAGAGAGAGCAGTAAAGAGAGAAAGAGAGAGTGGTTAAGAGATAAAGAGGGAGCAGTAAAGAGAGAAAGAGAGAGCAGTAAAGAGAGAAAGAAGAGAGTGGTTAAGAGATAAAGAGAGAGCAGTAGAGAGAGAAAGAGAGAGCAGTAAAGAGATAAGTGTTTTACAGAGAGAGCCTGTGACGAGTAGGGAATTGAAAAAGAAAGAAAGAAAGAGGGAGGAAGACAAGTACATTTGGAAGTGAGGAAGGAGCCAAATCTAAGACAATCGTCTCCTTCTTATGTTGTGAGAGCCTAACAGACAGGAAGCAGCAAGGCACCTTGGGAGATCTGCAGCAGCTCTGTAATGACAGTAGTATAGGATATGTTCAGATACATTATCTGTGTCTCTCTGGTCTGGTTTCATACAGGAAAGACATAGTTAAAACATGTTTCATTCTGAAACAACCTATTCAGATCCCTTTAGACTCAGAGACACTGGCTCGGTTTCCATTCAAATGGTGACAGATTTTCATGTGAATATTCGGAAATCTGCATGAAAGCGAAATGCACATTTTCCCCACCAGATATGTGTTTCCATCAGACTGACTTGTTGTGGATAAAAGACTGTGCGTGTCGACCAACAAAAAATTAAGTTTGCAGTTATATGCCTCGGTACCGAATAAAAAAAAAAAAAATCCAAGATTAAAAATGGGTTTTCATTGCATTTTCAACTCTACTGATGACTTTGTCACAAAGAAATGTTGCCTTGTATACTGCAGCTGTGGTTTAGCCAACAGCTCACAGGCACAGGTAGGTTACCTAGACGACGAGGTTATATATGGCCAACAGCCAGATACGTGTAATGTTAAAAGACAGCCAAGCATCGATCATCATGTCACCAGAATAAGACCCTAGATATTTATTGAACACAGTGCACTTTTACCACCCTGTTGAATTTCATCATCGTTTATTTAAATCTCCGGCCTGATAAACTACAGGCTTTCCCCGAGTCGTAGTGGAAGGACCAGACACCCATATCATTGCGTGACTCCAAGTTCAATATTTGCTCATAATATATCCGGAATTAAGTGAGACTAGGGCTGTGTTCCACATGGAACACTATTCCCTATGAGTCCTACATGGAACACAATTCCCTATGGATTCCACATGGAACACTATTCCCTATGAGTCCTACATGGAACACTATTCCCTATGAGTCCTACATGGAACACAATTCCCTATGAGTCCTACATGGAACACTATTCCCTATGAGTCCTACATGGAACACTATTCCCTATGAGTCCTACATGGAACACTATTCCCTATGAGTCCTACATGGAACACTATTCCCTGAGTCCCACATGGAACACTATTCCCTATGAGTCCTACATGGAACACTATTCCCTATGAGTCCTACATGGAACACTATTCCCTATGAGTCCCACATGGAGCACTATTCCCTATGAGTCCTACATGGAACACTATTCCCTATGAGTCCTACATGGAACACTATTCCCTATGAGTCCTACATGGAACACTATTCCCTATGAGTCACACGTGGAACACTATTCCCTATGAGTCCTACATGGAACACTATTCCCTATGAGTCCCCCATGGAGCACTAGATACTGGTGTGCAAAAGAGCAGAAAAGTACATTAATAAAAAGAGTATGGGGATGAGGTAGGTATATTGGGTGGGCTATTTACCGACGGACTATGTACAGCTGCAGCAATCGGTTAGCTGCTCAGATAGCAGATGTTTAAAGTCTCCAACTTCAGCAATTTTTGCAGTTCGTTCCAGGCACAGGCAGCAGAGAACTGGAAGGAAAGGCGGCCAAATGAGGTGTTGGAGCGCGTGCTACGGGTGGGTGTTGCCATCGTGACCAGTGAACTGAGATAAGGCGGAGCTGATGTGTTCCGCTCCTGTCAGTGTTGCTGTAATCATTGTCTTGATTTAATTAATCACAGTACCACAGACCTCTCTCTCTCTTTGTCTCTCTCCCTGTCTGTTTCTCTCTCTCTCTCTTGTTGTCTCTCTATCTCTGTCTGTCTCTCTCTCTTTGCCTTTCTCTCTCTTTGTCTCTCTCACTCTCTCTTTGTCTCTCTGTCACTCTCTCTCTCTCTCTGTCTCTCTCTCTCTTTGTCTCTCTCGCTTTGTCTCTCTCTCTCTCTCTTTGTCTCTCTCTTTCTCTGTCTATCTCTCGCTTTGTCTCTCTCTCTTTGTCGCTCTCTCTCTGTCTGTCTGTCTGGCTGGCTGGCTGTCTCTCTCTGTCTCTTTTTTGTCTCTCTCTTTGTTTCTCTCTCTCTGTCTCTCTATGTTTCTCTCTCTCTCTCTCTCTGTCTTTCTCTCTCTCGCTCTCGCTCTCTCTCTGTCTCTCTCTCCTGTTGTCTCTCAATTCAATTCAATTCAAGGGCTTTATTGGCATGGGAAACATGTGTTAACATTGCCAAAGCAAGTAAGGTAGATAATATCTCTCTCTCTCTGCCTCTATCTCTCTTTTACTGTCTCTCTCTCTCTCTCTCTCTCTCACTCTCTCTTTGTCTCTCTCTCTCTCTTTGTCTCTCTCTCACTCTCTCTTTGTCTCTCTCTCTCTTTCTCTCTCTCTCTCTCTCTCTCTCTTTGTCTCTCTCTCTGTCTCTCTCTTTGTCTCTCTCTTTGTCTCCCTCTCTCTGTCTCTCTCTTTGTCTCTCTCTCTCTCTCTCTTTGCCTCTCTCTCTCACTTTGTCTCTCTCTCTCTGTCTCTCTCTTTGTCCCTCTCTCTGTCTCTCTCTTTCTTTTTCTGTCTCTCTCTCTCTCACTCTCTCTTTGTCTCTCACACTTTGTCTCTCTCTCTCTCTCTTTGTCTCTCTCTCTCTTTCTCTCTCTCTCTCTCTCTCTCTCTCTCTCTCTCTCTCTCTCTCTCTCTCTTTGTCTCTCTCTTTGTCTCTCTTTCTCTTTGTCTCCCTCTCTCTGTCTCTCTCTCTCTCTCTCTCTCTCTCTCTCTCTCTCTCTTTGTCTCTCTCTTTGTCTCTCTTTCTCTTTGTCTCCCTCTCTCTGTCTCTCTCTTTTTCTCTCTCTCTTTGTCTCTCTCTTTGTCTCTCTCTTTGTCTCTCTTTGTCTCTCTCTTTGTCTCTCTCTCTGTCTCTCTCTCTGTCTCTTTCTTTTTCTGTCTATCTGTCTCTCTCTCTTTCTCTCTCTCTCTCTTTGTCTCTCTCTCTCTCTCTTTGGCTCTCTCTCTCACTCTCTCTTTGTCTCTCTCTCTCTCTCT
>NW_027014671.1:0-13061 GCF_036934945.1 Oncorhynchus masou masou | reverse complement strand
TGATGCAGTAACGCCCCTCTATCATTGATGCAGTAACGGTCTCAGAACAGCTCCTCCTAAAGGACACCAGCAGTATGGTCTCAGAACAGCTCCCCTCCTAAAGGACACCAGCAGTATGGTCTCAGAACAGCCCCCTCCTAAAGGACACCAGCAGTATGGTCTCAGAACAGCTCCCTCCTAAAGGACACCAGCAGTATGGTCTCAGAACAGCTCCCTCCTAAAGGACACCAGCAGTATGGTCTCAGAACAGCTCCCCTCCTAAAGGACACCAGCAGTATGGTCTCAGAACAGCTCCCCTCCTAAAGGACACCAGCAGTATGGTCTCAGAACAGCTCCCCTCCTAAAAGGACACCAGCAGTATGGTCTCAGAACAGCTCCCCTCCTAAAGGACACCAGCAGTATGGTCTCAGAACAGCTCCCCTCCTAAAGGACACCAGCAGTATGGTCTCAGAACAGCTCCCCTCCTAAAGGACACCAGCAGTATGGTCTCAGAACAGCTCCCCTCCTAAAGGACACCAGCAGTATGGTCTCAGAACAGCTCCCCTCCTAAAGGACACCAGCAGTATGGTCTCAGAACAGCTCCCCTCCTAAAGGACACCAGCAGTATGGTCTCAGAACAGCTCCCCTCCTAAAGGACACCAGCAGTATGGTCTCAGAACAGCTCCCCTCCTAAAGGACACCAGCAGTATGGTCTCAGAACAGCTCCCCTCCTGAAAGGACACCAGCAGTATGGTCTCAGAACAGCTCCCCTCCTAAAGGACACCAGCAGTATGGTCTCAGAACAGCTCCCCTCCTAAAGGACACCAGCAGTATGGTCTCAGAACAGCTCCCCTCCTAAAGGACACCAGCAGTATGGTCTCAGAACAGCTCCCCTCCTAAAGGACACCAGCAGTATGGTCTCAGAACAGCTCCCCTCCTAAAGGACACCAGCAGTATGGTCTCAGAACAGCTCCCTCCTAAAGGACACCAGCAGTATGGTCTCAGAACAGCTCCCTCCTAAAGGACACCAGCAGTATGGTCTCAGAACAGCTCCCTCCTAAAGGACACCAGCAGTATGGTCTCAGAACAGCTCCCCTCCTTTGTAAAGGACACCAGCAGTATGGTCTCAGAACAGCTCCCCTCCTAAAGGACACCAGCAGTATGGTCTCAGAACAGCTCCCCTCCTTTGTAAAGGACACCAGCAGTATGGTCTCAGAACAGCTCCCCTCCTAAAGGACACCAGCAGTATGGTCTCAGAACAGCTCCCCTCCTTAGTAAGGACACCAGCAGTATGGTCTCAGAACAGCTCCCCTCCTAAAGGACACCAGCAGTATGGTCTCAGAACAGCTCCTCCTAAAGGACACCAGCAGTATGGTCTCAGAACAGCTCCCTCCTAAAGGACACCAGCAGTATGGTCTCAGAACAGCTCCCCTCCTAAAGGACACCAGCAGTATGATCTCAGAACAGCTCCCCTCCTAAAGGACACCAGCAGTATGGTCTCAGAACAGCTCCCCTCCTAAAGGACACCAGCAGTATGGTCTCAGAACAGCTCCCCTCCTAAAGGACACCAGCAGTATGGTCTCAGAACAGCTCCCCTCCCTAAAGGACACCAGCAGTATGGTCTCAGAACAGCTCCCCTCCTAAAGGACACCAGCAGTATGGTCTCAGAACAGCTCCCCTCCTAAAGGACACCAGCAGTATGGTCTCAGAACAGCTCCCCTCCTAAAGGACACCAGCAGTATGGTCTCAGAACAGCTCCCCTCCTAAAGGACACCAGCAGTATGGTCTCAGAACAGCTCCCCTCCTTAAAGGACACCAGCAGTATGGTCTCAGAACAGCTCCCCTCCTAAAGGACACCAGCAGTATGGTCTCAGAACAGCTCCCCTCCTAAAGGACACCAGCAGTATGATCTCAGAACAGCTCCCCTCCTAAAGGACACCAGCAGTATGGTCTCAGAACAGCTCCCCTCCTAAAGGACACCAGCAGTATGGTCTCAGACCAGCTCCCCTCCTAAAAGGACACCAGCAGTATGGTCTCAGAACAGCTCCCTCCTAAAGGACACCAGCAGTATGGTCTCAGAACAGCTCCCCTCTAAAAAGGACACCAGCAGTATGGTCTCAGAACAGCTCCCCTCCTAAAAAGGACACCAGCAGTATGGTCTCAGAACAGCTCCCCTCCGAGAAAGGACACCAGCAGTCTGGTCTCAGAACAGCCCCCTCCTAAAGGGACACCAGCAGTATGATCACAGAACAGCTCCCCTCTAAAGGACACCAGCAGTATGATCTCAGAACAGCTCCCCTCCCTAAAGGACACCAGCAGTATGGTCTCAGAACAGCTCCCCTCCTAAAGGACACCAGCAGTATGGTCTCAGAACAGCTCCCCTCCTAAAGGACACCAGCAGTATGGTCTCAGAACAGCTCCCCTCCTAAAGGACACCAGCAGTATGGTCTCAGAACAGCTCCCCTCCTAAAGGACACCAGCAGTATGGTCTCAGAACAGCTCCCCTCCTAAAGGACACCAGTATGGTCTCCAGAACAGCTCCCCTCCTAAAGGACACCAGCAGTATGGTCTCAGAACAGCTCCCCTCCTAAAGGACACCAGCAGTATGGTCTCAGAACAGCTCCCCTCTAAAGGACACCAGCAGTATGGTCTCAGAACAACTCCCCTCCTTTATAAAGGACACCAGCAGTATGGTCTCAGAACAGCTCCCCTCCCAAAGGACACCAGCAGTATGGTCTCAGAGCAGCTCCCCTCTAAAGGACACCAGCAGTATGGTCTCAGAACAGCTCCCCTCCTAAGGACACCAGCAGTATGGTCTCAGAACAGCTCCCCTCCAAAAAGGACACCAGCAGTATGGTCTCAAGACCAGCTCCCTCTAAAGGACACCAGCAGTATGGTCTCAGAACAGCTCCCTCCAAAGGACACCAGCAGTATGGTCTCAGAACAGCTCCCTCTAAAGGACACCAGCAGTATGGTCTCAGAACAGCTCCCCTCCTAAAGGACACCAGCAGTATGGTCTCAGAACAGCTCCTCCTTTGTAAAGGACACCAGCAGTATGGTCTCAGAACAGCTCCCCTCCAAAGGACACCAGCAGTATGGTCTCAGAACAGCTCCCCTCCAGGACACCAGCAGTATGGTCTCAGAACAGCTCCCCTCTAAAGGACACCAGCAGTATGGTCTCAGAACAGCTCCCCCCTCACTTTATAAAGGACACCAGCAGTATGGTCTCAGAACAGCTCCCCTCTAAAGGACACCAGCAGTATGGTCTCAGAACAGCTCCCCTCCCTAAAGGACACCAGCAGTATGGTCTCAGACCAGCTCCCCTCCTTAGTAAAGGACACCAGCAGTATGCTCTCAGAACAGCTCCCCTCCTAAGGACACCAGCAGTATGGTCTCAGACCAGCTCCCCTCCTAAAGGACACCAGCAGTATGATCTCAGACCAGCTCCCCTCCTAAAGGACACCAGCAGTATGGTCTCAGAACAGCTCCCCTCCTAAAGGACACCAGCAGTATGGTCTCAGAACAGCTCCCCTCCTAAAGGACACCAGCAGTATGGTCTCAGAACAGCTCCCCTCCAAAAGGACACCAGCAGTATGGTCTCAGAACAGCTCCCCTCCTAAAAGGACACCAGCAGTATGGTCTCAGAACAGCTCCCCTCTAAAGGACACCCAGCAGTCTGGTCTCAAACAGCTCCCCTCCTAAAGGACACCAGCAGTATGGTCTCAGAACAGCTCCCCTCCTAAGGACACCAGCAGTATGGTCTCAGAACAGCTCCCTCCTAAAAGGACACCAGCAGTATGGTCTCAGAACAGCTCCCCTCCTAAAGGAACCAGCAGTATGGTCTCAGAACAGCTCCCCTCCACCAGCAGTTTGTAAAGGACACCAGCAGTATGGTCTCCAGAACAGCTCCCCTCCTAAGGACACCAGTAGTATGCTGTCTCAGAACAGCTCCCCTCTTAAAGGACACCAGCAGTATGGTCTCAGAACAGCTCCCTCCTAAAGGACACCAGCAGTATGGTCTCAGAACAGCTCCCCTCCCTTGTAAAGGACACCAGCAGTATGGTCTCAGAACAGCTCCCCTCCTAAAGGACACCAGCAGTATGGTCTCAGAACAGCTCCCCTCCTAAAGGACACCAGCAGTATGGTCTCAGAACAGCTCCCCTCTAAAGGACACCAGCAGTATGGTCTCAGAACAGCTCCCCTCCTAAAGGACACCAGCAGTATGGTCTCAGAACAGCTCCCCTCCTAAAGGACACCAGCAGTATGGTCTCAGAACAGCTCCCCTCCTAAAGGACACCAGCAGTATGGTCTCAGAACAGCTCCCCTCCAAAGGACACCAGCAGTATGGTCTCAGAACAGCTCCCTCCCTAAGGACACCAGCAGTATGGTCTCAGAACAGCTCCCCTCCTAAAGGACACCAGTATGGTCTCAGAACAGCTCCCCTCTAAAGGACACCAGCAGTATGGTCTCAGAACAGCTCCCCTCCTAAAGGACACCAGCAGTATGGTCTCAAACAGCTCCCCTCCTTTGTAAAGGACACCAGCAGTATGGTCTCAGAACAGCTCCCCTCCTAAAGGACATCAGCAGTATGGTCTCAGAACAGCTGCCCTCCTAAGGACACCAGCAGTATGGTCTCAGAACAGCTCCCCTCTAAAGGACACCAGCAGTATGGTCTCAGAACAGCTCCCCTCCTAAAGGACACCAGCAGTATGGTCTCAGAACAGCTCCCCTCCTAAAGGACACCAACAGTATGGTCTCAGAACAGCTCCCCTCCTAAAGGACACCAGCAGTATGGTCTCAGAACAGCTCCCTCTAAAAGGACACCAGAACAGCTAAAGGACACCAGTATGATCTCAGAACAGCTCCCCTCTAAAGGACACCTCCAGTATGGTCTCAGAACAGCTCCCTCCTAAAGGACACCAGCACTCATCCTCCTATGGTCTCAGAACAGCTCCCTCCTAAAAGGACACCAGCAGTACGGTCTCAGAACAGCTCCCCTCTAAAGGACACCAGCAGTATGGTCTCCAGAACAGCTCCTCCTAAAGGACACCAGCAGTATGGTCTCAGAACAGCTCCCCTCCTAAAGGACACCAGCAGTATGGTCTCAGAACAGCTCCCCTCCTAAAGGACACCAGCAGTATGGTCTCAGAACAGCTCCCCTCCTAAAGGACACCAGCAGTATGGTCTCAGAACAGCTCCCCTCCTAAAGGACACCAGCAGTATGGTCTCAGAACAGCTCCCCTCCTAAAGGACACCAGCAGTATGGTCTCAGAACAGCTCCCCTCCTTTGTAAAGGACACCAGCAGTATGGTCTCAGAACAGCTCCCCTCCTAAAGGACACCAGCAGTATGGTCTCAGAACAGCTCCCCTCCTAAAGGACACCAGCAGTATGATCTCAGAACAGCTCCCTCCTAAAGGACACCAGCAGTATGGTCTCAGAACAGCTCCCCTCCCTAAAGGACACCAGCAGTATGGTCTCAGAACAGCTCCCCTCCTAAAGGACACCAGCAGTATGGTCTCAGAACAGCTCCCCTCCTAAAGGACACCAGCAGTATGGTCTCAGAACAGCTCCCTCCTTTGAAAAGGACACCAGCAGTAAGGTCTCAGAACAGCTCCCCTCCTAAAGGACACCAGCAGTATGGTCTCAGAACAGCTCCCCTCCTAAGGACACCAGCAGTATGGTCTCAGAACAGCTCCCCTCTAAAGGACACCAGCAGTAAGGTCTCAGAACAGCTCCCCTCCTAAAGGACACCAGCAGTATGGTCTCAGAACAGCTCCCTCCTAAAGGACACCAGCAGTATGGTCTCAGAACAGCTCCCCTCCTAAAGGACACCAGCAGTATGGTCTCAGAACAGCTCCTCCTAAAGGACACCAGCAGTATGGTCTCAGAACAGCTCCCCTCCTAAAGGACACCAGCAGTATGGTCTCAGAACAGCTCCCCTCCTAAAGGACACCAGCAGTATGGTCTCAGAACAGCTCCCCTCCTAAAGGACACCAGCAGTATGGTCTCAGAACAGCTCCCCTCCTAAAGGACACCAGCAGTATGGTCTCAGAACAGCTCCCCTCCTAAAGGACACCAGCAGTATGGTCTCAGAACAGCTCCCTCCTAAAGGACACCAGCAGTATGGTCTCAGAACAGCTCCCCTCCTAAAGGACACCAGCAGTATGAGAACAGCTCTCCTAGGGAACAGCTCAGAACAGCTCCTCCTTTGTAAAGGACACCAGCAGTAAGGTCTCAGAACAGCTCCCCTCCTAAAGGACACCAGCAGTATGGTCTCAGAACAGCTCCCCTCCTAAAGGACACCAGCAGTATGGTCTCAGAACAGCTCCTCCTAAAGGACACCAGCAGTATGGTCTCAGAACAGCTCCCCTCCTAAAGGACACCAGCAGTATGGTCTCAGAACAGCTCCCCTCCTTGTAAAGGACACCAGCAGTATGGTCTCAGAACAGCTCCTCCTAAAGGACACCAGCAGTATGGTCTCAGAACAGCTCCCCTCCTAAAGGACACCAGCAGTATGGTCTCAGAACAGCTCCCCACCTAAAGGACACCAGCAGTATGGTCTCAGAACAGCTCCACTCCTAAAGGACACCAGCAGTATGGTCTCAGAACAGCTCCCCTCCTAAAGGACACCAGCAGTATGGTCTCAGAACAGCTCCCCTCCTAAAGGACACCAGCAGTATGGTCTCAGAACAGCTCCCCTCCTTTGTAAAGGACACCAGCAGTATGGTCTCAGAACAGCTCCCCTCCTAAAGGACACCAGCAGTATGATCTCAGAACAGCTCCCCTCCTTGTAAAGGACACCAGCAGTAAGGTCTCAGAACAGCTCCCCTCCTAAAGGACACCAGCAGTATGGTCTCAGAACAGCTCCCCTCCTAAAGGACACCAGCAGTATGGTCTCAGAACAGCTCCCTCCTAAAGGACACCAGCAGTATGGTCTCAGAACAGCTCCTCCTAAAGGACACCAGCAGTATGGTCTCAGAACAGCTCCCTCCTTGTAAAGGACACCAGCAGTATGGTCTCAGAACAGCTCCCCTCCTAAAGGACACCAGCAGTATGGTCTCAGAACAGCTCCCCTCCTAAAGGACACCAGCAGTATGGTCTCAGAACAGCTCCCCTCCTAAAGGACACCAGCAGTATGGTCTCAGAACAGCTCCTCCTAAAGGACACCAGCAGTATGGTCTCAGAACAGCTCCCCTCCTAAAGGACACCAGCAGTATGGTCTCAGAACAGCTCCCCTCCTTTAAAGGACACCAGCAGTATGGTCTCAGAACAGCTCCCCTCCTAAAGGACACCAGCAGTATGGTCTCAGAACAGCTCCCCCCTAAAGGACACCAGCAGTATGGTCTCAGAACAGCTCCCCTCCTAAAGGACACCAGCAGTATGGTCTCAGAACAGCTCCCTCCTAAAGGACACCAGCAGTATGGTCTCAGAACAGCTCCTCCTAAAAGGACACCAGCAGTATGGTCTCAGAACAGCTCCCCTCCTAAAAGGACACCAGCAGTATGGTCTCAGAACAGCTCCCCTCCTAAAAGGACACCAGCAGTATGTCTCAGAACAGCTCCCCTCCTAAAGGACACCAGCAGTATGGTCTCAGAACAGCTCCCCTCCTAAAGGACACCAGCAGTATGGTCTCAGAACAGCTCCCCTCCTAAATGACACCAGCAGTATGGTCTCAGAACAGCTCCCCTCCTAAAGGACACCAGCAGTATGGTCTCAGAACAGCTCCCCTCCAAAGGACACCAGCAGTATGGTCTCAGAACAGCTCCCCTCCTAAAGGACACCAGCAGTATGGTCTCAGAACAGCTCCTCCTAAAGGACACCAGCAGTATGGTCTCAGAACAGCTCCCCTCCTAAAGGACACCAGCAGTATGGTCTCAGAACAGCTCCCCTCCCAAAGGACACCAGCAGTATGGTCCCAGCTCCTCCTAAAGGACACCAGCAGTATGGTCTCAGAACAGCTCCCTCCTAAAGGACACCAGCAGTATGGTCTCAGAACAGCTCCCTCCTTTGTAAAGGACACCAGCAGTATGGTCTCAGAACAGCTCCCCTCCTAAAGGACACCAGCAGTATGGTCTCAGAACAGCTCCCCTCCTTTGTAAAGGACACCAGCAGTAAGGTCTCAGAACAGCCCTCCTCTAAAGGACACCAGCAGTATGGTCTCAGAACAGCTCCCCTCCTAAAGGACACCAGCAGTATGATCTCAGAACAGCTCCTCCTAAAGGACACCAGCAGTATGGTCTCAGAACAGCTCCCCTCCTAAAGGACACCAGCAGTATGGTCTCAGAACAGCTCCCCTCCTAAAGGACACCAGCAGTATGGTCTCAGAACAGCTCCCCTCCTAAAGGACACCAGCAGTATGGTCTCAGAACAGCTCCCTCCTAAAGGACACCAGCAGTATGGTCTCAGAACAGCTCTGGACACCAGCAGTCTCAGAACAGCCCCCTCCTAAAGGACACCAGCAGTATGGTCTCAGAACAGCTCCCCTCCTAAAGGACACCAGCAGTATGGTCTCAGAACAGCTCCCTCCTAAAGGACACCAGCAGTATGGTCTCAGAACAGCTCCTCCTAAAGGACACCAGCAGTATGGTCTCAGAACAGCTCCCCTCCTTTGTAAAGGACACCAGCAGTATGGTCTCAGACCAGCTCCCCTCCTAAAGGACACCAGCAGTATGGTCTCAGAACAGCTCCCTCCTAAAGGACACCAGCAGTATGGTCTCAGAACAGCTCCCCTCCTAAAGGACACCAGCAGTATGGTCTCAGAACAGCTCCTCTCCTAAAGGACACCAGCAGTATGGTCTCAGAACAGCTCCTCTCCTTTGTAAAGGACACCAGCAGTATGGTCTCAGAACAGCTCCCCTCCTAAAGGACACCAGCAGTATGGTCTCAGAACAGCTCCTCTAAAGGACACCAGCAGTATGGTCTCAGAACAGCTCCCCTCCTTTATAAAGGACACCAGCAGTATGGTCTCAGAACAGCTCCCCTCCTTTGCAAAGGACACCAGCAGTATGGTCTCAGAACAGCTCCCCTCCTAAAGGACACCAGCAGTATGGTCTCAGAACAGCTCCACTCCTAAAGGACACCAGCAGTATGGTCTCAGAACAGCTCCCCTCCTAAAGGACACCAGCAGTATGGTCTCAGAACAGCTCCCCTCCTAAAGGACACCAGCAGTATGGTCTCAGAACAGCTCCCCTCCTAAAGGACACCAGCAGTATGGTCTCAGAACAGCTCCTCTCCTTTGTAAAGGACACCAGCAGTATGGTCTCAGTACAGCTCCCCTCCTAAAGGACACCAGCAGTATGGTCTCAGAACAGCTCCTCTCCTTTGTAAAGGACACCAGCAGTATGGTCTCAGAACAGCTCCTCCTAAAGGACACCAAAGCAGTATGGTCTCAGAACAGCTCCTCCTAAAGGACACCAGCAGTATGATCTCAGAACAGCTCCTCCTAAAGGACACCAGCAGTATGGTCTCAGAACAGCTCCTCCTAAAGGACACCAGCAGTATGGTCTCAGAACAGCCTCCTTGTGCAGAACAGCAGTATGGTCTCAGAACTTCCTAAAGGACACCAGCAGTATGGTCTCAGAACAGCTCCCCTCCTAAAGGACACCAGCAGTATGGTCTCAGAACAGCTCTCCTAAAGGACACCAGCAGTATGGTCTCAGAACAGCTCCTCCTAAAGGACACCAGCAGTATGGTCTCAGAACAGCTCCTCCTAAAGGACACCAGCAGTATGGTCTCAGAACAGCCCCCTCCTAAAGGACACCAGCAGTATGGTCTCAGAACAGCTCCCCTCCTTGTAAAGGACACCAGCAGTATGGTCCAGAACAGCTCCCCTCCTAAAGGACACCAGCAGTATGGTCTCAGAACAGCCCTCCTAAAGGACACCAGCAGTATGGTCTCAGAACAGCCCTCCTAAAGGACACCAGCAGTATGGTCTCAGAACAGCTCCTCCTAAAGGACACCAGCAGTATGGTCTCAGAACAGCCCTCCTAAAGGACACCAGCAGTATGGTCTCAGAACAGCTCCCCTCCTAAAGGACACCAGCAGTATGATCTCAGAACAGCTCCCTCCTTTGAAAAGGACACCAGCAGTAAGGTCTCAGAACAGCTCCCCTCCTAAAGGACACCAGCAGTATGGTCTCAACAGCTCCTCCTAAAGGACACCAGCAGTAAGATCTCAGAACAGCTCCTCCTTTGAAAAGGACACCAGCAGTAAGGTCTCAGAACAGCTCCTCCTAAAGGACACCAGCAGTATGGTCTCAGAACAGCTCCCCTCCTAAAGGACACCAGCAGTATGGTCTCAGAACAGCTCCCCTCCTAAAGGACACCAGCAGTATGGTCTCAGAACAGCTCCTCCTCACCAGCAGTATGGTCTCAGAACAGGCTAAAGGACACCAGCAGTATGGTCTCAGAACAGCTCCCCTCCTAAAGGACACCAGCAGTATGGTCTCAGAACAGCTCCTCCTAAAGGACACCAGCAGTATGGTCTCAGAACAGCCCTCCTAAAGGACACCAGCAGTATGGTCTCAGAACAGCTCCTCCTAAAGGACACCAGCAGTATGGTCTCAGAACAGCCCTCCTAAAGGACACCAGCAGTATCGTCTCAGAACAGCTCCCCTCCTAAAGGACACCAGCAGTATGGTCTCAGAACAGCTCCTCCTAAAGGACACCAGCAGTATGGTCTCAGAACAGCTCCCTCCTAAAGGACACCAGCAGTATGATCTCAGAACAGCTCCCCTCCTTTGTAAAGGACACCAGCAGTAAGGTCTCAGAACAGCTCCCCTCCTAAAGGACACCAGCAGTATGGTCTCAGAACAGCTCCCCTCCTAAAGGACACCAGCAGTATGGTCTCAGAACAGCTCCCCTCCTAAAGGACACCAGCAGTATGGTCTCAGAACAGCTCCCCTCCTAAAGGACACCAGCAGTATGATCTCAGAACAGCTCCCTCCTTTGTAAAGGACACCAGCAGTAAGGTCTCAGAACAGCTCCCCTCCTAAAGGACACCAGCAGTATGGTCTCAGAACAGCTCCCCTCCTAAAGGACACCAGCAGTATGGTCTCAGAACAGCTCCCCACCTAAAGGACACCAGCAGTATGGTCTCAGAACAGCTCCACTCCTAAAGGAAACCAGCAGTATGGTCTCAGAACAGCTCCCCTCCTAAAGGACACCAGCAGTATGGTCTCAGAACAGCTCCCCTCCTAAAGGACACCAGCAGTATGGTCTCAGAACAGCTCCCCTCCTTTGTAAAGGACACCAGCAGTATGGTCTCAGAACAGCTCCCCTCCTAAAGGACACCAGCAGTATGATCTCAGAACAGCTCCCCTCCTTTGTAAAGGACACCAGCAGTATGGTCTCAGAACAGCTCCCCTCCTAAAGGACACCAGCAGTATGGTCTCAGAACAGCTCCCCTCCTAAAGGACACCAGCAGTATGATCTCAGAACAGCTCCCCTCCTAAAGGACACCAGCAGTATGGTCTCAGAACAGCTCCCTCCTAAAGGACACCAGCAGTATGGTCTCAGAACAGCTCCTCCTTTGTAAAGGACACCAGCAGTATGGTCTCAGAACAGCTCCCCTCCTAAAGGACACCAGCAGTATGGTCTCAGAACAGCTCCCCTCCTAAAGGACACCAGCAGTATGGTCTCAGAACAGCTCCCTCCTAAAGGACACCAGCAGTATGGTCTCAGAACAGCTCCCCTCCTAAAGGACACCAGCAGTATGGTCTCAGAACAGCTCCCCTCCTAAAGGACACCAGCAGTATGGTCTCAGAACAGCTCTCCTCCTTTATAAAGGACACCAGCAGTATGGTCTCAGAACAGCTACCCTCCTAAAGGACACCAGCAGTATGGTCTCAGAACAGCTACCCTCCTAAAGGACACCAGCAGTAGTATGGTCTCAGAACAACTCCCCTCCTAAAGGACACCAGCAGTATGGTCTCAGAACAGCTGCCCTCCTAAAGGACATCAGCAGTATGGTCTCAGAACAGCTCCCCTCCTAAAGGACACCAGCAGTATGGTCTCAGAACAGCTCCCCTCCTAAAGGACACCAGCAGTATGATCTCAGAACAGCTCCCCTCCTTTGAAAAGGACACCAGCAGTAAGGTCTCAGAACAGCTCCCCTCCTAAAGGACACCAGCAGTATGGTCTCAGACCAGCTCCCCTCCTAAAGGACACCAGCAGTATGATCTCAGAACAGCTCCCCTCCTTTGAAAAGGACACCAGCAGTAAGGTCTCAGAACAGCTCCCCTCCTAAAGGACACCAGCAGTATGGTCTCAGACCAGCTCCCTCCCTAAAGGACACCAGCAGTATGGTCTCAGAACAGCTCCCCTCCTAAAGGACACCAGCAGTATGGTCTCAGAACAGCTCCCCTCCTAAAGGACACCAGCAGTATGGTCTCAGAACAGCTCCCCTCCTAAAGGACACCAGCAGTATGGTCTCAGAACAGCTCCCCTCCTAAAGGACACCAGCAGTATGGTCTCAGAACAGCTCCCCTCCTAAAGGACACCAGCAGTATGGTCTCAGAACAGCTCCCCTGCTAAAGGACACCAGCAGTATGGTCTCAGAACAGCTCCCTCCTAAAGGACACCAGCAGTATGGTCTCAGAACAGCTCCCCTCCTAAAGGACACCAGCAGTATGGTCTCAGAACAGCTCCCCTCCTAAAGGACACCAGCAGTATGGTCTCAGAACAGCTCCCTCCTAAAGGACACCAGCAGTATGATCTCAGAACAGCTCCCCTCCTTTGTAAAGGACACCAGCAGTAAGGTCTCAGAACAGCTCCCCTCCTAAAGGACACCAGCAGTATGGTCTCAGAACAGCTCCCCTCCTAAAGGACACCAGCAGTATGGTCTCAGAACAGCTCCCCTCCTAAAGGACACCAGCAGTATGGTCTCAGAACAGCTCCCCTCCTAAAGGACACCAGCAGTATGATCTCAGAACAGCTCCCCTCCTTTGTAAAGGACACCAGCAGTAAGGTCTCAGAACAGCTCCCTCCTAAAGGACACCAGCAGTATGGTCTCAGAACAGCTCCCCTCCTAAAGGACACCAGCAGTATGGTCTCAGAACAGCTCCCCACCTAAAGGACACCAG
>NW_027014670.1:10000-13061 GCF_036934945.1 Oncorhynchus masou masou | reverse complement strand
GACAGACAGACAGACAGACATAGAGAGAGTCAGACAGACAGACAGACATGGAGAGAGTCAGACAGACAGACAGACAGACATGGAGAGAGTCAGACAGACAGACAGGCAGACATGGAGAGAGTCAGACAGACAGACAGACAGACATGGAGAGAGTCAGACAGACAGACAGACAGACAGAAAGACAGCTCCAGTTTCTCAGACAGACAGACAGACAGACAGACAGACAGACAGACAGACAGACAGACAGACAGACAGACAGACATGGAGAGAGTCAGACAGACAGACAGAAAAACATGGAGAGAGTCAGACAGACAGAAAGACAGACATGGGGAGAGTCTGACAGACAGACAGACAGACAGACAGACAGACAGACAGACAGACAGAGATGAGAGAGACAGAAAGACAGCTCCAGTTTCTCAGACAGACAGACAGACAGACAGACAGACAGACAGACAGACAGACAGACAGACAGACATGGAGAGAGTCAGAAGACAGACAGAAAAACATGGAGAGAGTCAGACAGACAGAAAGACAGACATGGGGAGAGTCTGACAGACAGACAGACAGACAGACAGACAGACAGACAGACAGACAGACAGACAAACAGACAGACAGACAGACAGACAGACAGACAGCTCCAGTTCCTCAGGGCACAGAAGTAGTTATGAAATTGTCATGCGCTAACTGCACAACTATTCATTTCTTGTGTTATTTTCATTTTCTACCGACTAGCAACGCTCTGTGTGTGTTGCCGTAGCAACGCTTTGTGTGTTTCGTATGACGCTCTGTGTGTGTGTTGCCGTAATCCTTTTCCCCCTCCCTTGCTTTTATGTAGCGCTGGAGTAATGTTACCACGTTACCATTAACAGGCTCCCTGTGTGTTGATATTTGATATTTTATTAGGATCCTCATTAGCTATGTTGTGAAAGCAGCAGCTACTCTTCCTGGGGTTCCACACTAAACACGAAACATGACATCATATAGAATACACAAGAACAGTTCAAGGACAGAACTACATTCATTAAAAACAACATAGATAGCCCACATATCAATATATACGCTCTAAAACTAAAAGGTTGCTGGAGCATCCTTTAGGTGTTGTTCAAATTGAAAATGTGAGGGAACCCCATATATGATTTTACAAAGAACCCTTCAAAAGTTAACGGTTCCTCAAATAACCTTTTGGGGTTAACTTTTTAACTACCCTCCCCTCTGCTCTTAACAATAATAATAATAATAATAATACGCAAAACAATATTTATTTTAGTTAGTTCTCAGTGTTTATTATGATTTTTGTGGGAAATGATTTGGCAGTGCATTGTTACCCAACAGGTTACCTGTTATATTCATCAGAGGTGTACAGAGGGCGGAGTCTGTGAATCCAAAAAGGTTTTAATTACACAGATGATTAAAACAAAACATGCACACGACATTACTCATTCTTTGGTTTTTGTGGTGAATGTGAATTAAAATAGTGTAGAGGCCTTTGGGATATTGATTGAAGAGGTCAGGGAGGAAGATGATAACAACCCAAAACCAACTGACATGCCTTTGTGTGCCTCCTCGTCTGTACACCTGCAGACACAGACACTAAAGTGCAGCTAGCCAGTACAGCTAACCTTCAACATATGATTATAGCCTACCTATTCTTACCTCTTTGTTGATTGATATCCATTGAATTTTCTATTTTATAATTATTTGCACAAATATGAAAAGATAGATGGTTTCACCTTGAAACAACATCAATTTAGATCATACAAGGGAACACAAACCTTACCTTAAATTGACAAGATCTTTACATGTTCCAGTAAAGTGCCTGCACCTGCTGTCCTTTCAAATCCACATGTTTCGGTTTGGGGCAGTTAGGTTCCTGCAAGAACACCCCCACCAACTAATAAGGAGGTTCCTCGATGAACCTCCACCTCCTACGGGGTTCTTGGAAAAAACCTTTTGGTGGCTGTTTTCAGAGCTAAGAACCCTGAGGTTCTTCATAGAACCTCTGTTGTGAGGTGAGGTGTTGTGAGGTGAGGTGAGGTGAGGTATTGTGAGGTGAGGTGAGGTGAGGTGTTGTGAGGTGAGGTGAGGTATTGTGAGGTGTTGTGAGGTGAGGTGTTGTGAGGTGAGGTGGGGTTTGCTGTTTATTTGAACAATATGAGATTCTACGGAGCTCCATGTGATAGTAGCACTGTATAATACTGTACGCTTTCTTGAATTTGATCTGGGGACTGTGAAAAGACCCCTGTGGCATATCTGGTGGGGTAAGTGTGTGCATCAGAGCTGTGTGGAATTGGACAATACCAACAATCTGGAATTTTCAACTATCACAGCTTTACCAGACAGCATTTAGCCAATTACCACAGCTTTACCAGACAGCATTTAGCCAATTACCACGGCTTTACCAGACAGCATTTAGCCAATTACCACAGCTTTACCAGACAGCATTTAGCCAATTACCACGGCTTTACCAGACAGCATTTAGCCAATTACCACGGCTTTACCAAACAGCATTTAGCCAATTACCACGGCTTTACCAGACAGCATTTAGCCAATTACCACGGCTTTACCAAACAGCATTTAGCCAATTACCACGGCTTTACCAAACAGCATTTAGCCAATTACCACGGCTTTACCAGACAGCATTTAGCCAATTACCACGGCTTTACCAGACAGCATTTAGCCAATTACCACGGCTTTACCAGACAGCATTTAGCCAATTACCACGGCTTTACCAAACAGCATTTAGCCAATTACCACGGCTTTACCAGACAGCATTTAGCCAATTACCACGGCTTTACCAGACAGCATTTAGCCAATTACCACGGCTTTACCAGACAGCATTTAGCCAATTACCACGGCTTTACCAGACAGCATTTAGCCAATTACCACGGCTTTACCAGACAGCATTTAGCCAATTACCACGGCGTTACCAGACAGCATTTAGCCAATTACCACGGCTTTACCAGACAGCATTTAGCCAATTACCACGGCTTTACCAGACAGCATTTAGCCAATTACCACGGCTTTACCAAACAGTACAAGACAGGGTTATCCTAATGTCCTT
>NW_027014670.1:0-7500 GCF_036934945.1 Oncorhynchus masou masou | reverse complement strand
GACGTTAGTTCCCCTGAATAGAGACGTTAGTTCCCCTGACTAGAGACTTTAGTTCCCCTGAAGGAGATGTTAGTTCCCCTGAAGGAGGCGTTAGTTCCCCTGAAGGAGATTAGTTCCCCTGAAGGAGGCGTTACCCCTGAAGGAGGCGTTAGTTCCCCTGAAGGAGAGGATTAGTTCCCCTGAAGGGGATTCCCCTGAAGGAGCGTTGGTTCCCCTGAAGGAGATGTTAGTTCCCCTGAAGGAGATGTTAGTTCCCCTGAATAGAGGGTTAGTTCCCTTGTTAGTTCCCCTGAAGGAGATTAGTTCCCCTGAAAGAGATGTTAGTTCCCCTGAATAGAGGCGTTAGTTCCCCTGAATAGAGGCGTTAGTTCCCCTGAATAGAGACTTTAGTTCCCCTGAAGGAGATGTTAGTTCCCCTGAAGGAGGCGTTAGTTCCCCTGAAGGAGGCGTTAGTTCCCCTGAAGGAGGCGTTGGTTCCCTGAAGGAGATGTTAGTTCCCCTGAAGGGAGGCGTTGGTTCCCTGAAGGAGGCGTTAGTTCCCCTGAAGGAGATGTTAGTTCCCCTGAAGGAGATGTTAGTTCCCCTGAAGGCGTTAGTTCCCTTGAAGGAGATGTTAGTTCCCCTGAAGGAGGCGTTAGTTCCCCTGAATAGAGGCGTTAGTTCCCCTGAAGGAGACGTTAGTTCCCCTGAAGGAGATGTTAGTTCCCCTGAATAGAGACGTTAGTTCCCCTGAAGGAGATGTTAGTTCCCCTGAATAGAGACGTTAGTTCCCCTGAAGGAGACGTTAGTTCCCCTGAATAGAGACGTTAGTTCCCCTGAAGGAGACGTTAGTTCCCCTGAATAGAGACGTTAGTTCCCCTGAAGGAGACGTTAGTTCCCCTGAATAGAGACGTTAGTTCCCCTGAAGGAGACGTTAGTTCCCCTGAAGGAGACGTTAGTTAGTGAACTTCCAACATCATTTCAACTGTTTTGTTTCAACTGAGTCCAGCCCTTCAGTGAACGTCTAACAATGTATCAACTGGGCTCTCACGGTTCTGACCGCCATTCAGCCCAGGACACGGCTAACAATCTAACAGAGAGAGACACTGCTGTGTTTCCCCCTTTTCAAGTGTCCTGACTTATTTATTTCAAATTTCAGGCTGCAAGAGCGAAGGCTCAATGACAACATTTGTTTTTTTGGAGCTGGTGTTAGGGTGTTACGGTGTTAGGGTGTTACTGTGTTACTGTGTTACTGTGTTACTGTGTTACTGTGTTAGGGTGTTACTGTGTTAGGGTGTTACTGTGTTGCTGTGTTAGGGTGTTACGGTGTTAGGGTGTTAGGGTGTTACTGTGTTACTGTGTTAGGGTGCTACTGTGTTAGGGTGTTACGGTGTTAGGGTGTTACTGTGTTACTGTGTTACTGTGTTAGGGTGTTAGGGTGTTACTGTGTTACTGTGTTAGGGTGCTACTGTGTTAGGGTGTTACGGTGTTAGGGTGTTACTGTGTTACTGTGTTAGGGTGTTAGAGTGTTACTGTGTTAGTGTGTTACTGTGTTACTGTGTTAGGGTGTTACTGTGTTAGGGTGTTACTGTGTTACTGTGTTACTGTGTTACTGTGTTACTGTGTTACTGTGTTACTGTGTTAGGGTGTTACTGTGTTAGGGTGTTACTGTGTTACTGTGTTAGGGTGTTACGGTGTTAGGGTGTTAGGGTGTTACTGTGTTACTGTGTTAGGGTGTTACTGTGTTAGGGTGTTACGGTGTTAGGGTGTTACTGTGTTAGGGTGTTACTGTGTTAGGGTGTTAGGGTGTTAGGGTGTTACTGTGTTACTGTGTTACTGTGTTAGGGTGTTAGAGTGTTACTGTGTTAGTGTGTTACTGTGTTACTGTGTTAGGGTGTTACGGTGTTAGGGTGTTACTGTGTTACTGTGTTAGGGTGTTACTGTGTTAGGGTGTTACTGTGTTAGGGTGTTACTGTGTTAGGGTGTTAGGGTGTTACGGTGTTAGGGTGTTACTGTGTTACTGTGTTAGGGTGTTACTGTGTTAGGGTGTTACGGTGTTAGGGTGTTACTGTGTTACTGTGTTAGGGTGTTACTGTGTTACTGTGTTACTGTGTTAGGGTGTTACTGTGTTACGGTGTTACTGTGTTAGGGTGTTAGTGTGTTAGGGTGTTACTGTGTTAGGGTGTTACTGTGTTACTGTTTTACTGTGTTAGAGTGTTAGGGTGTTACTGTGTTACTGTGTTAGGGTGTTAGGGTGTTAGGGTGTTACTGTGTTAGGGTGTTACTGTGTTACTGTGTTACTGTGTTAGGGTGTTACTGTGTTACTGTGTTAGGGTGTTAGGGTGTTACTGTGTTACTGTGTTAGGGTGTTACTGTGTTAGGGTGTTACTGTGTTAGGGTGTTAGGGTGTTACGGTGTTACGGTGTTAGGGTGTTACTGTGTTACTGTGTTAGGGTGTTACTGTGTTACTGTGTTAGGGTGTTACGGTGTTAGGGTGTTAGGGTGTTACTGTGTTACTGTGTTAGGGTGTTACGGTGTTACGGTGTTAGGGTGTTACTGTGTTACTGTGTTAGGGTGTTACTGTGTTAGGGTGTTACTGTGTTAGGGTGTTACTGTGTTAGGGTGTTAGGATGTTACTGTGTTAGGGTGTTACTGTGTTAGGGTGTTAGGGTGTTAGGGTGTTACTGTGTTACTGTGTTAGGGTGTTACGGTGTTAGTGTGTTACTGTGTTACTGTGTTACTGTGTTAGGGTGTTACGGTGTTAGGGTGTTAGGGTGTTACTGTGTTACTGTGTTTGGGTGTTACGGTGTTAGGGTGTTAGGGTGTTACTGTGTTAGGGTGTTACGGTGTTAGGGTGTTACTGTGTTAGGGTGTTACTGTGTTACTGTGATAGGGTGTTACTGTGTTAGGGTGTTACTGTGTTAGGGTGTTAGGGTGTTACTGTGATACTGTGTTAGGGTGTTACTGTGTTAGGGTGTTAGGGTGTTACTGTGTTACTGTGTTAGGGTGTTACTGTGTTAGGGTGTTACTGTGTTACGGTGTTAGGGTGTTACTGTGTTAGGGTGTTACTGTGTTAGGGTGTTACTGTGTTACTGTGTTAGGGTGTTACTGTGTTAGGGTGTTAGGGTGCTACTGTGTTAGGGTGTTACTGTGTTACGGTGTTAGGGTGTTACTGTGTTAGGGTGTTACTGTGTTAGGGTGTTACTGTGTTACTGTGTTACTGTGTTAGGGTGTTAGGGTGTTACTGTGTTACTGTGTTAGGGTGTTAGAGTGTTACTGTGTTAGTGTGTTACTGTGTTACTGTGTTAGGGTGTTACTGTGTTAGGGTGTTACTGTGTTACTGTGTTACTGTGTTACTGTGTTACTGTGTTACTGTGTTACTGTGTTAGGGTGTTACTGTGTTAGGGTGTTACTGTGTTACTGTGTTAGGGTGTTACGGTGTTAGGGTGTTAGGGTGTTACTGTGTTACTGTGTTAGGGTGTTACTGTGTTAGGGTGTTACGGTGTTAGGGTGTTACTGTGTTAGGGTGTTACTGTGTTAGGGTGTTAGGGTGTTAGGGTGTTACTGTGTTACTGTGTTACTGTGTTAGGGTGTTAGAGTGTTACTGTGTTAGTGTGTTACTGTGTTACTGTGTTAGGGTGTTACGGTGTTAGGGTGTTACTGTGTTACTGTGTTAGGGTGTTACTGTGTTAGGGTGTTAGGGTGTTACTGTGCTACTGTGTTAGGGTGTTGCTGTGTTAGGGTGTTAGGGTGTTACGGTGTTAGGGTGTTACTGTGTTACTGTGTTAGGGTGTTACTGTGTTAGGGTGTTACGGTGTTAGGGTGTTACTGTGTTACTGTGTTAGGGTGTTACTGTGTTACTGTGTTACTGTGTTAGGGTGTTACTGTGTTACGGTGTTACTGTGTTAGGGTGTTAGTGTGTTAGGGTGTTACTGTGTTAGGGTGTTACTGTGTTACTGTTTTACTGTGTTAGAGTGTTAGGGTGTTACTGTGTTACTGTGTTAGGGTGTTAGGGTGTTAGGGTGTTACTGTGTTTAGGGTGTTACTGTGTTACTGTGTTACTGTGTTAGGGTGTTACTGTGTTACTGTGTTAGGGTGTTAGGGTGTTACTGTGTTACTGTGTTAGGGTGTTACTGTGTTAGGGTGTTACTGTGTTAGGGTGTTAGGGTGTTACGGTGTTACGGTGTTAGGGTGTTACGGTGTTACGGTGTTAGGGTGTTACTGTGTTACTGTGTTAGGGTGTTACTGTGTTACTGTGTTAGGGTGTTACGGTGTTAGGGTGTTAGGGTGTTACTGTGTTACTGTGTTAGGGTGTTACGGTGTTACGGTGTTAGGGTGTTACTGTGTTACTGTGTTAGGGTGTTACTGTGTTAGGGTGTTACTGTGTTAGGGTGTTACTGTGTTAGGGTGTTAGGATGTTACTGTGTTAGGGTGTTACTGTGTTAGGGTGTTAGGGTGTTAGGGTGTTACTGTGTTACTGTGTTAGGGTGTTACGGTGTTAGTGTGTTACTGTGTTACTGTGTTACTGTGTTAGGGTGTTACGGTGTTAGGGTGTTAGGGTGTTACTGTGTTACTGTGTTTGGGTGTTACGGTGTTAGGGTGTTAGGGTGTTACTGTGTTAGGGTGTTACGGTGTTAGGGTGTTACTGTGTTAGGGTGTTACTGTGTTACTGTGATAGGGTGTTACTGTGTTAGGGTGTTACTGTGTTAGGGTGTTAGGGTGTTACTGTGATACTGTGTTAGGGTGTTACTGTGTTAGGGTGTTAGGGTGTTACTGTGTTACTGTGTTAGGGTGTTACTGTGTTAGGGTGTTACTGTGTTACGGTGTTAGGGTGTTACTGTGTTAGGGTGTTACTGTGTTAGGGTGTTACTGTGTTACTGTGTTAGGGTGTTACTGTGTTAGGGTGTTAGGGTGCTACTGTGTTAGGGTGTTACTGTGTTACGGTGTTAGGGTGTTACTGTGTTAGGGTGTTACTGTGTTAGGGTGTTACTGTGTTACTGTGTTACTGTGTTAGGGTGTTAGGGTGTTACTGTGTTAGGGTGTTAGGGTGTTACTGTGTTAGGGTGTTACGGTGTTAGGGTGTTAGGGTGTTATGGTGTTAGGGTGTTACTGTGTTACTGTGTTAGGGTGTTACTGTGTTACGGTGTTAGGGTGTTACTGTGTTAGGGTGTTACTGTGTTAGGGTGTTACTGTGTTACTGTGTTAGGGTGTTACTGTGTTAGGGTGTTACTGTGTTAGGGTGTTACGGAGTTAGGGTGTTAGGGTGTTAGGGTGTTACTGTGTTAGGGTGTTACTGTGTTAGGGTGTTACTGTGTTACTGTGTTAGGGTGTTACTGTGTTAGGGTGTTACTGTGTTAGGGTGTTACGGTGTTAGGGTGTTACTGTGTTACTGTGTTTGGGTGTTACTGTGTTAGGGTGTTA
The DNA here is from genome assembly GCF_036934945.1 of Oncorhynchus masou masou. Classification (NCBI taxonomy): domain Eukaryota; kingdom Metazoa; phylum Chordata; class Actinopteri; order Salmoniformes; family Salmonidae; genus Oncorhynchus; species Oncorhynchus masou. Next base: position 2,100 of record NW_027014670.1, on the reverse strand, counting down.
CTGTGTTAGGGTGTTACGGTGTTAGTGTGTTACTGTGTTACTGTGTTAGGGTGTTACTGTGTTAGGGTGTTACTGTGTTAGGGTGTTACTGTGTTAGGGTGTTACTGTGTTACTGTGTTAGTGTGTTACTGTGTTAGGGTGTTACTGTGTTAGGGTGTTACTGTGTTACTGTGTTAGGGTGTTACTGTGTTAGGGTGTTACGGTGTTAGGGTGTTACTGTATTACTGTGTTACTGTGTTAGGGTGTTAGAGTGTTACTGTGTTAGTGTGTTACTGTGTTACTGTGTTAGGGTGTTACGGTGTTAGGGTGTTACTGTGTTACTGTGTTAGGGTGTTACTGTGTTAGGGTGTTAGGGTGTTACTGTGTTACGGTGTTAGGGTGTTACTGTGTTACTGTGTTAGGGTGTTACTGTGTTACTGTGTTACTGTGTTAGGGTGTTACTGTGTTAGGGTGTTAGGGTGTTACTGTGTTAGGGTGTTACTGTGTTACTGTGTTACTGTGTTAGGGTGTTAGGGTGTTACTGTGTTACTGTGTTACTGTGTTAGGGTGTTAGGGTGTTAGGGTGTTACTGTGTTAGGGTGTTACTGTGTTACTGTGTTACTGTGTTAGGGTGTTACTGTGTTACTGTGTTAGGGTGTTACTGTGTTAGGGTGTTACTGTGTTAGGGTGTTACGGTGTTAGGGTGTTACTGTGTTACTGTGTTAGGGTGTTACTGTGTTACTGTGTTAGGGTGTTAGGGTGTTACGGTGTTACGGTGTTAGGGTGTTACTGTGTTACTGTGTTAGGGTGTTACTGTGTTACGGTGTTAGGGTGTTAGGGTGTTACTGTGTTACTGTGTTAGGTTGTTACGGTGTGAGGGTGTTACTGTGTTAGGGTGTTACTGTGTTAGGGTGTTACTGTGTTACTGTGTTAGGGTGTTACTGTGTTACGGTGTTAGGGTGTTACTGTGTTAGGGTGTTAGGGTGTTACTGTGTTAGGGTGTTAGGGTGTTACTGTGTTAGGGTGTTACGGTGTTAGGGTGTTAGGGTGTTAGGGTGTTAGGGTGTTAGGGTATTACGGTGTTAGGGTGTTAGGGTGTTACTGTGTTAGGGTGTTACGGTGTTAGGGTGTTACTGTGTTAGGGTGTTACTGTGTTAGGGTGTTACTGTGTTACTGTGTTACTGTGTTAGGGTGTTAGGGTGTTACTGTGTTACGGTGTTAGGGTGTTACTGTGTTAGGGTGTTACTGTGTTAGGGTGTTACTGTGTTACTGTGTTAGGGTGTTACTGTGTTAGGGTGTTACTGTGTTAGGGTGTTACTGTGTTAGGGTGTTAGGGTGTTAGGGTGTTACTGTGTTACTGTGTTAGGGTGTTACTGTGTTACGGTGTTAGGGTGTTACTGTGTTAGGGTGTTACTGTGTTAGGGTGTTACTGTGTTACTGTGTTAGGGTGTTACTGTGTTAGAGTGTTACTGTGTTAGGGTGTTAGGGTGTTACTGTGTTAGGGTGTTACTGTGTTAGGGTGTTACGGTGTTAGGGTGTTACTGTGTTAGGGTGTTAGGGTGTTACTGTGTTAGGGTGTTACTGTGTTAGGGATTTAGGGTGTTACTGTGTTAGGGTGTTACTGTGTTAGGGTGTTACGGTGTTAGGGTGTTAGGGTGTTAGGGTGTTACGGTGTTAGGGTGTTACTGTGTTAGGGTGTTACTGTGTTAGGGTGTTACTGTGTTACTGTATTAGGGTGTTACTGTGTTAGGGTGTTACTGTGTTACGGTGTTAGGTTGTTACTGTGTTAATGTGTTAGGGTGTTACTGTGTTAGGGTGTTACGGTGTTAGGGTGTTACTGTGTTACTGTGTTAGGGTGTTACTGTGTTAGGGTGTTACTTTGTTAGGGTGTTACTGTGTTAGGGTGTTACTGTGTTAGTGTGTTACTGTGTTACTGTGTTAGGGTGTTACTGTGTTAGGGTGTTACTGTGTTAGGGTGTGACTGTGTTAGGGTGTTACTGTGTTAGGGTGTTAGGGTGTTACGGTGTTAGGGTGTTACTGTGTTACTGTGTTAGGGTGTTACTGTGTTAGGGTGTTGTTACTGTGTTAGGGTGTTAGGGTGTTACTGTGTTAGGGTGTTAC
>NW_027014669.1:0-13066 GCF_036934945.1 Oncorhynchus masou masou | reverse complement strand
GAGTTGATATGAACAAAATGTTGTTGAACATATTTTAAACTAAATGTATTGTACTTGGTTCAAGATACAGTATATGCTTGCTGATGATCTCCAATTGAATTTGTTGATGAATAGAACGCATGTAGAGCAAGTGAAAAAACAAAACTACTAGGTGTCAGGTTGGACACAGCTTTATCATGGTCAGAACACATACATAATATTGTTATTAAGATGTGTAAGGGAATTGCTGTTACAATAAGATTTTCAGAGTATGTAACATCTAGCACACTTAATCAGGTGATTCAATCCGTTGTCCTATCACACTTAGAGTACTGTCCAGTTATATGGTCGATCCCTGGTTGTCACGCCCTGACCTTAGAGAGCCCTTTTATTCTATATTTTTGGTTAGGTCAGGGTGTGACTAGGGTGGGCAATCTATTTCTTTGTTGGCCGGGTATGGTTCCCAATCAGAGGCAGCTGTCTATTGTTGTCTCTGATTGGGGATCATACCTAGGCAGCCCTTTTCCCACCTGCAGTTTGTGGGACCTTGTTTTGGTACTGTGCTGTTTAGCCCTATTAAACTTTACATTTCGTTTGTATTTGTTGTTTTTTCGGTGTTCATTAAATAAAGTAAGATGTACACCTACAACGCTGCACCTTGGACCGATCCTTCCATCAACGAGCATAACACTGGTCCTATCACACTTAGAGTATTGTCTGGTTATATGGTCAATCCCTAGTCCTATCACACTTAGAGTTCTGACCAGTTATATGGTCAATCCCTGATCCTATCACACTTAGAGTTCTGACCAGTTATATGGTCAATCCCTGATCCTATCACACTTAAGAGTTCTGACCAGTTATATGGTCAATCTGATCCTATCACACTTAGAGTTCTGACCAGTTATATGGTCACCTGCAGCAAGAAAGATATAAAACATCTCCAAATGGCTCAAAACAGGGCAGTCAGATTATCTCTTCATTGCTCTAACCGTATGAATATTATCCAAATGCATCAGAATCTCTCCTTAAACCATGTTGAAAACCAAATTACTATCAGTCTTCTGATTTTCATTTAGGAATGTTATATACACAGTATTTTTCAGGCCAGTTAGTACATACTAACACGCATAACCACAAACCAGACAGGTAAATTCAGGGCATCTAAAACAACCCAAGCCAAGGAAAAATCTACTTAAATCTAAAGCTGTACTGCCACACACACCCTGGTGGTTAACCTAAAGCTGTACTGCCACACACCCCTGGTGGTTAATACAATCCTAAGGCACACCCTGTACTGCCACACACCCTGGTGGTTAACCTAAAGCCACACAAACACACACCCTGGTGGTTAACCTGCCACACACCCTGGTGGTTAACCTAAAGCTGTACTGCCACACACCCTGGTGGTTAACATAAAGCTGTACTGCCACACCCTGGTGGTTAACCTAAAGCTGTACCCTCCCTGGTGGTTAACCTAAAGCTGTACTGCCACACACCCTAAAGGTGGTTAACCCTAAAGCTGTACTGCCACACACCCTGGTGATTAACCTAAAGCTGTGACTGCCACACACCCTGGTGGTTAACCCTAAAGCTGTACTGCCACACACAAACTGGTGGTTAACCTAAAGCTGTACTGCCACACACTCCCTGGTGGTTAACCTAAGGCTGTACTGCCACACACAAACACACTCCCTGGTGGTTAACCTAAGGCTGTACTGCCACACACAAACACACACCCTGGTGGTTAACCTAAAGCTGTACTGCCACACACAAACACACACTCCTGGTGGTTAACCTAAAGCTGTACTGCCACACACAAACACACACCTCCCTGGTGGTTAACCTAAAGCTGTGCTGCCACACTCCCTGGTGGTTGACTGCTGTACTGCACACTCCCTGGTGGTTAACCCTAAGGCAAACACACACCCTGGTGGTTAACCTAAAGCTGCTCTACAGCCACACACTCCCACCCTGGTGGTTAACCTAAGGCTGTACTGCCACACACAAACACACACCCTGGTGGTTAACCTAAGAATGTACTGCCACACACAAAACACACCCTGGTGGTTAACCTGGGGCTGTACTGCCACACACCCTGGTGATTGACACAAGGCTGTACTGCCGCACACAGAACACACACCCTGGTGGTTAACCTAAGGCTAGCCTGCCACACACACCCTGGTGGTTAACCTAAGGCTGTACTGCCACACACAAACACACACCCTGGTGGTTAACACAAGGCTGTACTGCACACACAAACACACACCCTGGTAGTTAACCTAAAGCTGTACTGCCACACACACCCTGGTGGTTAACCCTAAAGCTGTACTACCACACACACCCTGGTGGTTAACCTAAAACTGTGCCACACACCCTGGTGGTTAACCTAAAGCTGTACTGCCACACTCCTGGTGGTTAACCTAAAGCTGTACTGCCACACTCCCTGGTGGTTAACCTAAAGCTGTACCCTCCCTGGTGGTTAACTAAAGCTGTACTGCCACACACCTGGTGGTTAACCTAAAGCTGTACTGCCACACCCTGGTGGTTAACCTGGAGCTGTACTGCCACACACAAACACACTCCCTGGTGGTTAACCTAAGGCTGTACTGCCACACAAACACACACCCTGGTGGTTAACCTAAGGCTGTACAACCACACTCCCTGGTGGTTAACCCTAGGCTGTGCTACCACACACAAACACACACCCTGGTGGTTAACCTAAGGCTGTACTGCCACACACAAACACACTCCCTGGTGGTTAACCTAAGGCTGTACTGCCACACACACCTGGTGGTTAACCTAAGGCTGTACTGCCACACACAGCCTGGTGGTTAACCTAAAGCTGTACTGCCACACACTCCCTGGTGGTTAACCTAAGGCTGTACTGCCACACACTCCCTGGTGGTTAACCTAAGGCTGTACAGCCACACACTCCTGGTGGTTAACCTAAAGCTGTACTGCCACACTCCCTGGTGGTTAACCTAAGGCTGTACAGCCACACACTCCCTGGTGGTTAACCTAAGGCTGTACTGCCACACACAGCCTGGTGGTTAACCTAAAGCTGTACTGCCACACACCCTGGTGGTTAACCTAAAGCTGTACTGCCACACACTCCTTGGTGGTTAACCTAAAGCTGTACTGCCACACACTCCCTGGTGGTTAACCTAAGGCTGTACAGCCACACACTCCCTGGTGGTTAACCTAAAGCTGTACTGCCACACACTCCCTGGTGGTTAACCTAATTCTGTACTGCCACACACTCCCTGGTGGTTAACCTAATTCTGTACTGCCACACACACAAACCCCTTGCTAACTTGCTTGTGACTAAGTATTGTCCCTTCCTTGACACAGAAAAAAATACACTGCACATGTATGTGGCGCACAGCCATATACACAAACACAAACACACAAAACAATGCTGATTATGTCATGTAATTCCACAGACTTTAGGGTTTTCACTAGAGTCGACCGAATATGATTTTCAACGCCGATGCCTATTATTGGAGGAACAAAAGACGATACCAATTAATCGTGATTTTTAAAAAATGCATTTGTAATAATGACAATTACAGCAATGAATGAACACTTATTTAGACTTATTATAATACATCAATACAATCCAATTTAGCCTCAAATAAATAATGAAACATGTTCAATTTGGTTTAAATAATGCAAAAACAAAGTGTTGGAGAAGAAAATAAAAAGTGCAATATGTGCCATGTAAGAAAGCTAACGTTTAAGTTCCTTGCTCAGAACATGAGAACATATGAAAACTGGTGGTTCCTTTTAACATGAGTTTTCAATATCCCCAGTTAAGAAGTTTTAGGTTGTAGTATTATAGGAATTATAGGACTATTTCCTCTATATCATTTGTATTTCATTAACCTTTGACTATTGGATGTTCTTATAGGCACTTTAGTATTGCCAGTGTAACAGTATAGCTTCCGTCCCTCTCCTCGCTCCTCCCTGGGCTCAGAACCAGAAACACAATGACAACAGCCACCCCCGAAGCCGCTGCCCATGCAGAGCAAGGGGAAGCAACCACAGGCTCAGAGCAAGTGACGCTTGAAACGCTTATTAGCAAGCCGCTAACTAGCTAGCCATTTCACTTCAGTTACACCAGCTTCATCTCGGAGTTGATAGGCTTGAAGTCATAAACAGCGCAATGCTTGACGCACAACAAAGAGCTGCTGGCAAAACGAAGGAAAGTGCTGCTTCTGAATGAATGTTTACACGCCTGCTTCTGCCTACCACCGCTCAGTCAGATACTTAGATACTTGTATGCTTATGCTCAGTCAGATTATACGAATACAGGACACGCTAGATAATATCTAGTAATATCAACCATGTGTAGTTAACTAGTGATTATGATTGATTGATTGTTTTTTATAAGATTAGTTTAATGCTAGCAACAACTTACCTTGGATAACTGCATTCGCGTAACAGGCAGGCTCCTCAGGAGTGCAATGTGAGGCAGGTTGTTATTGCGTTGGACTAGTTAACTCTCTTGTGCAAGATTAGATCCCGAGCTGACAAGGTAAAGATCTGTCGTTCTGCCCTGAAGGAGGCAGTTAACACACCGTTCCTAGGCCGTCATTGAAAATAAGAGTGTGTTCTTAACTGACTTGCCTAGTTAAATAAAGATTAAATAAAGGTGAAAAAAATAAACAGCAAAATCAGTGACCAAAAATACCGATTTCCGATTGTTATGAAAACTTGAAATTAGGCCCTAATTAATCGACCTCTAGTTTTGACTAGTTAGGGCAAACAGACCTCTGCAAATAGCTCCAATTACTCCCATGACTCCTATATAATCCATTCCATATCATCTCCACACACACATAAAAGATAAATGATACTTAGAGTCACAATCTATAGAATATCTTCAAAGTGTATTAGTCTGTACATTAAAGGAACGATATGGCATATTCTAGCCATAATCCATTTCTTTATGGTTCGGGGGCTCACAATGCATCTCATTTCCTCAGCATTCCCTTCCTAAAGCAGTGATCAGTGTTAGCCTGTTTGTCTTCCTCAGCAATCCCTTCCTAAAGCAGTGATCTCCCTTCCTAAAGCAGTGATCAGTGTTAGCCTGTTTGTCTTCCTCAGCACTCCCTTCCTAAAGCAGTGAACAGTGTTAGCCTGTTTGTCTTCCTCAGCACTCCCTTCCTAAAGCAGTGATCAGTGTTAGCCTGTTTGTCTTCCTCAGCAATCCCTTCCTAAAGCAGTGATCAGTGTTAGCCTGTTTGTCTTCCTCAGCACTCCCTTCCTAAAGCAGTGATCAGTGTTAGCCTGTTTGTCTTCCTCAGCACTCCCTTCCTAAAGCAGTGAACAGTGTTAGCCTGTTTGTCTTCCTCAGCACTCCTTCCTAAAGCAGTGAACAGTGTTAGCCTGTTTGTCTTCCTCAGCACTCCCTTCCTAAAGCAGTGAACAGTGTTAGCCTGTTTGTCTTCCTCAGCACTCCCTTCCTAAAGCAGTGAACAGTGTTAGCCTGTTTGTCTTCCTCAGCACTCCCCTTCCTAAAGCAGTGAACAGTGTTAGCCTGTTTGTCTTCCTCAGCACTCCCTTCCTAAAGCAGTGAACAGTGTTAGCCTGTTTGTCTTCCTCAGCACTCCCTTCCTAAAGCAGTGAACAGTGTTAGCCTGTTTGTCTTCCTCAGCACTCCCTTCCTAAAGCAGTGAACAGTGTTAGCCTGTTTGTCTTCCTCAGCATTCCTTCCTAAAGCAGTGATCAGTGTTAGCCTGTTTGTTTCCTCAGCACTCCCTTCCTAAAGCAGTGATCAGTGTTAGCCTGTTTGTCTTCCTCAGCACTCCCTTCCTAAAGCAGTGATCAGTGTTAGCCTGTTTGTCTTCCTCAGCACTCCCTTCCTAAAGCAGTGAACAGTGTTAGCCTGATCCCTTCCCTAAAGCAGTGTTAGCCTGTTTGTCTTCCTCAGCAATCCCTTCCTAAAGCAGTGAACAGTGTTAGCCTGTTTGTCTTCCTCAGCAATCCCCTCTAAAGCAGTGATCAGTGTTAGCCTGTTTGTCTTCCTCAGCAATCCCCTCCTAAAGCAGTGAACAGTGTTAGCCTGTTTGTCTTCCTCAGCAATCCCCTCCTAAAGCAGTGATCAGTGTTAGCCTGTTTGTCTTCCTCAGCAATCCCCTCCTAAAGCAGTGAACAGTGTTAGCCTCTGTTTGCTCTGTCTTTCCTCAGACAACAGTGTCTCTGTTCCAGATGAATCTACAGCCACTCACTCTGACACTTTCCTTGGATATAACTGCAGAGGCAGCAGAAAGAGCTGAAACAGCCACACACGTCTCTCCCCTGTTCTCCTCTCCTCTGTCTGCATGATACCCTCTCTCTCCTTTCCTCTCCTGTCAGGAGTGTGTGATACTGATAGCTGGTGTACAAAACAGAGATTTGGGGTATGAGAGAGAGAGAGAAAGAGAGAGGGACAAACACCTGCCTGCAGATGACAGCATTCCCTCCCCATATGCCCCCTCAGCACAACTATGACAACATAACCAACAAACGTGGTCACAACTCCTGCAGCTCTGTCGCACGCTGGGTATGTACATAGTCAATGGTAGGCTTCGAGGGGACTGCTATGGTAGGTACACCTATAGCTCATCTCTTGGCAGTAGTACTGTAGGACTACTTTATCACTGACCTCAACCCAGAGTCTCTCAGAGCGTTCACAGTCAGCCCACTGACACCCCTATCAGACCACCGCAAAATCACAGTCTACTTGAACAGAGCAATACTCAATCATGAGGCATCAAAGCCAAAGGAACTGAGTAACATTAAGAAATGCTATAGATGGAAGGATTGCAGTTTGGAAACCTATCAAAAAACAATTAGGCAACAACAAATTCAATCCCTTTTAGACAATTTCCTGGGTAAAACTATGCCATCAAAAGGTACATAAAATTCAACATACCAATTAGGATCTGGCTAAAAATACTTGAATCAGTCATAGAGCCCATTGCCCTTTATGGTTCTGAGGTCTGGGTTCCACTCACCAACCAAGATTTCACAAAATGGGACAAACACCAAATTCTGCATGCAGAATTCTGCAAAATATCCTCCGTGTACACGTAGAACACTAAATAATGCATGCAATAATGCATTGTTTACCAAACACCCTAACAAAAGGAGCTATTTGGACATAAATTATGAACTTTGCTCGAACACATTTTTTGTGGAACTGGGATTCCTGAGAGTACATTCTGATGAAGATCATCAAAGGTAAGTTAATATTTATAATGTTATTTCTGACTTCTGTTGACTGCACAATATGGCGGATAGCTTTTTGGCTTGTTTGGTCTCTGAGCGCTGTACTCAGATTATTGCATGGTATGCTTTTTCCGTAAAGTTTTAAAAAAATCTGACACAGTGGTTGCATAAATGAGAAGTTTAACTAAAGTTCCATGTATAATAGTTGTATCTTTTATCAATGTTTATTATGAGTATTTCTGTAAATTGATGTGGCTCTCTGCAAAATCACTGCATGTTTTGGAACTACTGAACCTAACACGACAATGTAAAATTAGATTTTTGGATATAAATATGCACTTTATCGAACAAAACATACATGTATTGTGTAACATGAAGTCCTATGAGTGTCATCTGATGAAGCTCATCAAAGGTTAGAGATTAATTTAATCTATAATTCTGCTTTTTGTGACTCCTCTCTTTGGCTAGAAAAATGGCTGTGTTTTTCTGTGACTTGGTGGTGGCCGACCATAATCATTTGTGGTGCTTTTGCTGTAAAGCCTTTTTGAAATCAGACACTGTGGCTGGATTAACGAGAATTTTATCTTTGAAATTGTATTAAATACTTGTATGCTTGAGAATTTTAATTATGAGATTTTTGTTGTTTTGAATTTGGCGCCCTGCACTTTCACTGGCTGGGCGGGTGGGACTCTACCGTCCCGAATATCCCAGAGAGGTTTTAATGTTCGATGTATGGTTATTTTGACCCTAGGTTATTGTTGTTCCCATTGATTCTTATTATTTTTTGTAAATATCCAAAGTAAGCTTTGGCAAGTACATCAAGAGGCCAATAAAGCAAATTGATTGAATTGTGGAGTAAAAGGAAGAGAGAAAGTGTATCTCAGAGAGAAAGACCAAAAAAGAGAGAGAACAAAAAAGAGATAAAAGGAGAGAGAGAAAGTGAGAGATGGGAGAGTTTCAGGGAGTACATGAAGGGAGGAGGAGACACTATGAAGGAGGTGCGTCCCGATCAACCGACCCTCTCTCATCCAGACACACATGACAGACAGGCACAGAGACCAACATCTAGACACATTACAGACAGGCCCAGGGACCAACATGGTCTCATTAGACTACAGTAGGTCCCGGCTTTATGCAGAGAGAACATGTTCTCATTAGACTACAGTAGGTCCCAGGGCTTAATGCAGAGAAGAACATGTTCTCATTAGACCCTGATGAGTCCCAGGGCCTGTGTGCAGAGAAGAACTATTTCACCCAGGGCTTAATGCATGTTCTCATTAGACTACAGTAGGTCCCAGGGGCTGTATGCAGAGAAGAACATGTCTCATTAGACTACAGAAAGTAGGTCCCAGGGCTTAATGCAGAGAAGAACATGTTCTCATTAGACTACAGTAGGTCCCAGGGCTGTATGCAGAGAGAAGAACATGTTCTCATTAGACTACAGTAGGTCCCAGGGCTTAATGCAGAGAGAAGAACATGTTCTCATTAGACTACAGTAGGTCCCAGGGCTTAATGCAGAGAGAAGAACATGTTCTCATTAGACTACAGTAGGTCCCAGGGCTTAATGCAGAGAGAAGAACATGTTCTCATTAGACTACAGTAGGTCCCAGGGCTGTATGTCTGTAACTGTGATGTGTTGTGACATCATGTGTTATGCTATTCATTGTTTAGGCCTCTACGTCGAAATTGGAAATAAAACATCTCAATCACACAGAATTGCTGACACAATAGGCCTTTAACTTTCTGTCTCCCAAGCTGACATGGGTTTACAGTTCTATTTCACATCAGGGTTTCTGCTCTACAGTTCTCCTGTATGTCACATTAGCAGACCAGACACAGAGTCACAGACACAGTCACAGACACGGACTGTAAAACAGAGTGAGATACAGTAACCCTCACAGACACAGCAACTGTCAGTGGTAATAGGAAGTGGGCTGTGGAGATCTTATAAGACTGGCTGGGGCCGGAGATAACAACATTCACAGAAAGCTCATTGCTTGTTAATGGCTGGAAATTTCCCACTGGGCACGGACGTCAATTCAACGTCTATTCTACGTTGGTTCAACGTCATTTCATTGAAAACGTTGATTCACCGAGTGTGTGCCTGGTGGCTATTTGCAATCTGAACTGCATGTAACATAGAGGTAGTTTTTGAAAGTGGGGAGTTGCCGTGGCAACGTGATGCTGTGTAGACCAGAGTACTCTCAGCCAACAGCTACCGCTGTGAACCTTCTGCTGTTACTTTCTATCTGACAAGAGAGAAATATAATAGACAGCAACCACAACATTACAATATAAGGGTGAAGGAAACTGCAACATTAACAGTCTTAATAGGGCGTTGGGCCACCAAGAGCCAGAACAGACAGAATGAGACTTTTCATAGATTCTACAAGTGTCTGGAACTCGTTCGGAGGGATGCAACACCATTCTTCCACCAGAAATGGTTGAAGTTGGTGGGAAACACTGTCTCAGGTGCCTCTCCAGAATCTCCCATAAGTGTTAAGTTGGGTTGAGGTCTGCTAACAGACAGCAATGGCAGACATAGTTTTCATGCTCATCAAACCATTCAGTAACCCCTTGTGCCCTGTGGATGGAGGCAATATCATCCTACGGGGGCATAGCCATGGTAGACAAAAGAATGGCCTGCCCAGCATTTTTATACATGACCCTAAGCATGATGGGATGTTAATTGCTTAATTAACTCAGGAACCACACCTGTGTGGAAGCACCTGCATTCAATATACTTTGTATCCCCTCATTTACTCCGGTGTTTATTTAGTCAGTTACCTGTACATCCACTGGGGAATAAAGAAGCTGTTCATCTCTGTCTGTCCCTGTGTCCCAATTATCTGTCATTTCTCCCAAACTGTTGCACTCCTGCCCACACATTTGAAAACATTGGATTGATGTAAACATGTGCTAGAGGCAGTTTTCACACACCATATTTCTTATACCAGTCTTATAGAAATAATACAATTGTGCCTTGAATTAGTCCTTTTGGAAGTTTTTCTTAGTAAGCCCTTAAAAAAAAAACCATTTATTTTACCACCTTCAATATCTAATCCATGAAGGGAAGTGACCAAGTGCACATTTCGGGAAAGAGAACAGCGAATGACTGTCTTCTCCCATGAAGGTTACATTTAGTCCCCAATCTAAAGCAGCAGCACATCTCTGTACTGTAACACCTGGGAGCCAACAAACACCTGGACCTCAACACCTTGTCAGTAACTGAACACACACACACACACACACACATGCATAACCATGGCACAGTTTCTGGATAATACTGTATATGGGACATTTTAAACACATCACATTGCTTTCACGCAACCATGAGTTTTGCATAAGGAAGGTAAACGGTATATGTGTTGGATAAGTTGTTTACTTTGTTCGGAAGTGACATCTGAGTCTAATTGGTAGACTATAAATGTAAAACTCATCAATCAAGTCCGTAAGTTGCTCGCAGACACATCTACAGACGCATCCCCACACACACATACACACACATCTACAGACTTATCCCCACACACATCTACAGACGCTACCCCACACACACATACACACACATCTACAGACGCATCCCCACACACATCTACAGACGCTACCCCACACACACATACACACACATCTACAGACGCATCCCCACACACACATCTACAGACGCATCCCCACACACACATACACACACATCTACAGACTTATCCCCACACACATCTACAGACGCTACCCCACACACACATGTACAGACTTATCCCCACACACACATCTACAGACTTATCCCCACACACACATCTACAGACGCATCCCCACACACACATACACACACATCTACAGACATCCACACACACATCTACAGACGCATCCCCACACACACATACACACACATCTACAGACTTATCCCCACACACATCTACAGACGCTACCCCACACACACATACACACACATCTACAGACTTATCCCCACACACATCTACAGACGCTACCCCACACACACATACACACACATCTACAGACTTATCCCCACACACATCTACAGACGCTACCCCACACACACATACACACACATCTACAGACGCTACCCCACACACACATACACACACATCTACAGACGCATCCCCACACACACATCTACAGACGCATCCCCACACACACATACAGACTTATCCCCACACACATCTACAGACGCTACCCCACACACACATACACACACATCTACAGACGCATCCCCACACACACATACACACACATCTACAGACTTATCCCCACACACATCTACAGACGCATCCCCACACACACATCTACAGACGCATCCCCACACACACATACACACACATCTACAGACGCATCCCCACACACACATACACACACATCTACAGACTTATCCCCACACACATCTACAGACGCTACCCCACACACACATACACACACATCTACAGACGCATCCCCACACACATCTACACACACACACTTTTGGAAAGAACCTGGATTTACCCCTTACAGAGACCTACATTATTTATCAACTCAGTAGACACTCCTTTCTGTATCTGGGGCAATTTACAGTTTCATATTTCATCCTTGAGACGTTTAGCATCGGATAGAATCAGGACTTTGCAGAGATGCATAGTTACAAACAATGGAATAAGTACTTAATATAGATAGCCTGATCCAAACAAAACCAATCATCTTTCTATTTGGAAGTTAACTGTAAAAGTATGAAACTTGGGAAAATTCCCAGGAAAGAGCAACAGTGCGTACATTATATCAAGTTTAATACGTAATGAGTGACAATAACAGAACAACAATCCATATTCGAGTAGAACAATTGTCCTAACCTGTAAACCTGGTCTGACTCATAGAGCACATTAGCTAACTGGTTCATATCATTTATATATAGAGCATTAGCTAACTGGTTCATATCATTTATATATACCACATTAGCTAACTGGTTCATATCATTTATATATAGAGCATTAGCTAACTGGTTCATATCATTTATATATAGACGCATTAGCTAACTGGTTCATATCATTTATATATACCAGCATTAGCTAACTGGTTCATATCATTTATATATACCACATTAGCTAACTGGTTCATATCATTTATAAATACCACATTAGCTAACTGGTTCATATCATTTATATATAGAGCATTAGCTAACTGGTTCATATCATTTATATATACCACATTAGCTAACTGGTTCATATCATTTATATATACCACATTAGCTAACTGGTTCATATCATTTATATATACCACATTAGCTAACTGGTTCATATCATTTATATATAGAGCATTAGCTAACTGGTTCATATCATTTATATATAGAGCATTAGCTAACTGGTTCATATCATTTATAAATACCACATTAGCTAACTGGTTCATATCATTTATATATAGACCATTAGCTAACTGGTTCATATCATTTATATATAGAGCATTCGCTAACTGGTTCATATCATTTATATATAGAGCATTAGCTAACTGGTTCATATCATTTATATATAGACCATTAGCTAACTGGTTCATATCATTTATATATACCACATTAGCTAACTGGTTCATTTCATTTATATATACCACATTAGCTAACTGGTTCATATCATTTATAAATACCACATTAGCTAACTGGTTCATATCATTTATATATAGAGCATTAGCTAACTGGTTCATATCATTTATATATACCACATTAGCTAACTGGTTCATATCATTTATATATACCACATTAGCTAACTGGTTCATATCATTTATATATACCACATTAGCTAACTGGTTCATATCATTTATATATACCACATTAGCTAACTGGTTCATATCATTTATATATACCAGCATTAGCTAACTGGTTCATATCATTTATATATAC
>NW_027014668.1:0-13069 GCF_036934945.1 Oncorhynchus masou masou | reverse complement strand
GGTGTCTTTGGACAGGGTCTGGCGTGGACTGTTCTGCTATTGTGTCTTTGGACAGGGTCTGGAGGGGACTGTTCTGCTGTGGTGTCTTTGGACAGGGTCTGGGGTGGACTGTTCTGCTATGGTGTCTTTGGACAGGGTCTGGGGTGGACTGTTCTAATATGATGTCGACACTTTTGTCAGGGCTGAGGTGGTCTGTTCTGCTGGCTTCTCTGCGTGGGTTGCCAGCTCTCTAATAGGTCACACATCTTCCCCCTCACCCTCTCCTCCAGCATTCTGATACTCTCCACTAGTGCTCTGCTCTTCTCCTGATCCTGCTCTTTCTCCTGTTGATGTTGTCTCACCACAGTCCAGAGTGCAGACACAGTGCTTTGCAAAAGTATTCATTCCAATTGGCATTTTTTCTATTTTGTTGGATTACAAACTGTAGTATAAATGTATTTTTATTTGGATTTCATGTAATGGACAAACACAAAATAGTCCAAATTGATGAAATGAAAAAAAATGTTTTACATGTTTTTTTTTAAGTGGGGCGTGCATACAGTGGGGAGTGCATACAGTGGGGAGAACAAGTATTTGATACACTGCCGATTTTGCAGGTTTTCCTACTTACAAAGCATGTAGAGGTCTGTAATTTTTATCACAGGTACACTTCAACTGTGAGAGACAGAATCTAAAACAAAGATCAAGAAAATCACATTGTATGATTTTTAAGTAATTAATTTGCATTTTATTGCATGACATAAGTATCAGAAAAAACATCAGAAAAGCAGAACTTAATATTTGGTACTACAATTACAGAGATCATACGTTACCTGTAGATCTTGACCAGGTTTGCACACACTGCAGTAGGGATTTTGGCCCACTCCTCCATACAAACCTTCTCCAGATCCTTCGGGTTTCGGGGCTGTCGCTGGGCAATATGGACTTTCAGCTCCCTCCAAAGATTTTCTATTGGGTTCAGGTCTGGAGACTGGCTAGGCCACTCCAGGACCTTGAGATGCTTCTACGGAGCCACTCCTTAGTTGCCCTGGCTGTGTGTTTCGGGTCGTTGTCATGCTGGAAGACTCAGCCACGACCCATCTTCAATGCTCTTACTGAGGGAAAGAGGTTGTTGGCCAAGAACTCACGATACATGGCCCCATCCATCCTCCCCTCAATACGGTGCAGTCGTCCTGTCCCCTTTGCAGAAAAGCATCTCCAAAGAATGATGTTTCCACCTCCATGCTTCATGGTTGGGATGGTGTTCTTGGGGTTGTACTCATCTTTCTTCTTCCTCCAAACACAGCGAGTGGAGTTTAAACCAAAAAGCTATATTTTTGTCTCATCAGACCACATGACCTTCTCCCATTTCTCCCCTGGATCATCCAGATGGTCATTGGAAAACTTCAGACGGGCCTGGACATGTGCTGGCTTGAGCAGGGGGACCTTGCATGCGCTGCAGGATTTTAATCCATGACGGCATAGGGTGTTACTAATGGTTTTCTTTGAGACTGTGGTCCCAGCTCTCTTCAGGTCTTGACCGGGTCCTGCCATGTAGTTATGGGCTGATCCCTCACCTTCCTCATGATTAGTGATGCCCCACAAGGTGAGATCTTGCATGGAGCCCCAGGCCAAGGATGATTGACCGTCATCTTGAACTTCCTCCATTTTCTAATAATTGCGCCAGTTCTCACCAAGCTGCTTGCCTATTGTCCTGTAGCCCATCCCAGCCTTGTGCAGGTCTACAATTTATCCCTGATGTCCTTACACAGCTCTCTGTTCTTGGCCATTGTGGAGAGGTCTGTTTGATTGAGTGTGTGGACAGGTGTCTTTTATACAGGTAATGAGTGGAGAACAGGAAGGCTTCTTAAAGAAAAACTAACAGGTCTGTGAGAGCCTGAATTCTTACTGGTTGGTAAGTGATCAAATACTTATGTCATGCAATAAAATGCAAATTAATTACTTAAAAATCATACAATGTGATTTTCTGGATTTTTGTTTTCGATTCCATCTCTCACAGTTGAAGTGTACCTATGATAAAAATTACAAACCTCTACATGCTTTGTAAGTAGGAAACACTGCCGATTTTGCAGGTTATCAAATACTTGTTCTCCCCACTGTATGTATTCACACACTTTCTTATGAAGCCCCTAAATAAGATCTGGTGCAATCAATTACCTTCAGATGTCACACAATTAGTAAAATAAAGTCCACCTGTGTGCAATCTAAGTTGGGCGAAAAAGTATTTAGTCAGCCACCAATTGTGCAAGTTCTCCCACTTAAAAAGATGAGAGAGGCCTGTAATTTTCATCATAGGTTGTTGGGGAATAATCAGAATTACTTGGTAACATAGGTAAGATGTTTTATATTCATCATATGTTTGTAAGTTACTTCTCATCAGAATGTTTATTTTTGTATAATACTGTGGCCGGGTTTGACGTCATCTGTTCTCTGTCTGGACTAAGTTACTTGGGCCGGAGAGAGGGGAGAGGTCAACAATGGTCCACAATGTCTGTGTGCCAGTCAATGTGTCTCTGTGATCTTGTCAAGATAGGGTGGATGTGATATACGCCTGTTGATATGAGGATTTGTTTAGGTTCTGAGTCTGAGAAAAGAACATAGTTTGGGAGACAAAGCTGAACGATAAATAATGGCCAGGACGACTGATCCGTGTAATGGAAAGAATGAATGGGGCCATGTATTGTGAGATTTTGAGTGAAAACCTCCTTCCATCAGTAAGGGCATTGAAGATGAAACGTGGCTGGGTCTTTCAGCATGACAATGATCCCAAACACACCGCCCGGGCAACGAAGGAGTGGCTTCGTAAGAAGCATTTCAAGGTCCTGGAGTGGCCTAGCCAGGATCCAGATCTCAACCCCATAGAAAATCTTTGGAGGGAGTTGAAAGTCTGTGTTGCCCAGCAATAGCCCCAAAACATCACTGCTCTAGAGGAGATCTGCATGGAGGAATGGGCCAAAATACCAGCAACAGTGTGTGAAAACCTTGTGAAGACTTACAGAAAACATTTGACCTCTGTCATTGCCAACAAAGGGTATATAACAAAGTATTGAGATACACTTTTATTGACCAAATACTTATTTTCCACCATAATTTGCAAATAAATTAATTAAAAATCCTACAATGTGATTTTCAGGATTTTTTCTCTCATTTTGTCTGTCATAGTTGAAGTGCACCTATGATGAAAATCACCGGCCTCTCTCATCTTTTTAAGTGGGAGAACTTGCACAATTGGTGGCTGATTAAATATTTTTTTGTCCCACTGTATACCTGTTCTGAAAGGCCCCAGAGTCTGCAACACCACTAAGCAAGCTGCACCACCAAGCAAGTGGCACCATGAAGACCAAGGAGCTCTCCAAACAGGTCAGGGACAAAGTTGTGGAGAAGTACACATCAGGGTTGGGATATAAAAAGATTTTAAACTTTGAACATCCCACGGAGCACCATTAAATCCATATTAAAAAATGGAAAAGAATATGGCACCACAACAAACCTGCTAAGAGAGGGCCGCCCACCAAAACTCACGGACCAGGCAAAGAGGGCATTAATCAGAGAGACAACAAAGAGACCAAAGATAACCCTGAAGAAGCTGCAAGCTCCACAGCAGAGATTTGAGAATCTGTCCATAGGACCACTTTAAGCCGTACATTTCACAGTAAGGAAAAATAAATAAAAATAAGCAAACATGTTTGGTGTTAGCCAGAAAGCATGTGGGAGACTCTCCAAATATATGGAAGAATATACTCTGGTCAGATGAGACTAAAAATGTATATTTTGGCCATCAAGGAACACACTATGTTTGGTGCAAACCTAACTCCTCTCATCACCCTGAACATCATCTCCACAGTGATGCATGGTGGTGGCAGCATCATGCTGTGGGATTTTTTCAGCGGCAGGGACTAGGAAACTGATCAAAATTGAAGGAGGGATAGACGGTGCTAAATACAGAGAAATTATTAGGGAAAACCTGTTTCAGTCTTCCAGAGATTTGAGCCTGAGACGGAGGTTCACCTTCCAGCGGGACAACGACCCTAAGTATACTGCTAAAGCAATACTCGAGTGGTTTAAGGGGAAACTTTAAATGTCTTGGAATGGCCTAGTCAAAGCTCAACATCAATCCAATTGAGAATCTGTGGAATGACTTTAAATATTGCTGTACACCAGCAGAACCCATCCAACTTGAAGGAGCTGGAGCAGTTTTGCCTTGAAGAATGGGCCAAATCCCAGCGGCTAGATGTGACATACCCCAAGAGACGTGCAGTGTTAATTGCTGCAAATGGTAGCTCTACAAAGTATTGACTTTGATGGGGTGAATAGTTATGCACACTCAAGTTCAGTTCTTTTGTCTTATTTCTTGTTTGTTTCACCCCCAAAATATTTACCATCTTTAAAGAGGTAGGCATGTTGTGTAAATCAAATGGGAGCAAACCCCCAAAATATATTTTAATTCCATGCTGTAAGGCAACAAAATAGAAAAATGCCAAGGGGTGAATACTTTTGCAATCCACTGTCTGTCCTCTCCACCTCTTGCTCTCCGGGTGTTTTTAAGCTGGACTATTTATTTGTGCTGACTAGTGTTCACCTCCTGTTCCAGCTCCACTTACCCTTACCAGCTGGGTGAATTGATCCTTCTTTCTCTCCCCTTCCCTCTTGTCTTTCTCGTTCACCATGTGAAAAGTTGATCCTCTGTAAGGATTATCTACTTCCGGTGAATACGACCTGCATCAGTAAAGAGAGAGATCATAGGGGCAAGCACTCAAGAAACCCAAACTGTCACCGCCCTTCACAGGCATGGAGGAAAACCAAAGAACTGCTAATCCAGCCCACACATTTTGTGGTGCGGAAGGAGGGAGAGAGGGTAAGTAGAGAGAAACACTATATCCATTGACGTAATGGCAAACCCTCTCCTGTGACTTCAGCATCTCCAGATGGTAGGTTATATTGGATGGAAGCATGCTGTTTTGTTTCTCTTTCTCAAGTAGGAAATGTCACACACAAGTGTCTTTGCTGGTGTCTTTTATACTGATAACAAGTTCAAACAGGTGCCATTAATACAGGTAACGAGTGGAGGACAGAGGAGCCTCTTAAAGAAGAAGTTGCAGGTCTGTGAGAGCCAGAAATCTTGCTTGTTTGTAGGTGACCAAACTCTTATTTTCCACCATAATTTGCAAATAAAATTCATTAAAAGTCCTACAATGTGATTTTCTGGATGTGTTTTCTTCGCATTTTGTCTGTCATAGTTGAAGTGTACCTATGATGAAAATTACTAGACTTGACTGCCCTTGACCAGCAGGGTAAAAAGATGACTGCTATGGTGTGTGGTCATCCCCACCCCTCCCAAAATGGGTGCTGTGCCATTTTTCCCGCTTGCATTACTTGACATAGATCCAGAAAAAACTAGATTTGTAAACCTAGTAAGTCCTAGCCTAGTGGTTAAGTGTTAGAGTGTTAGACTAGTAACTGGAAGGTTGCAAGTTCAAACCCCTGAGCTGACAAGGCATGAATCTGTCGTTCTGCCCCCTGAACAGGCAGTTAACCCACTGTTCCTAGGCTGTCATTGAAATTACGAATTTGTTCTTAACTGACTTGCCTAGTTAAATAAAGGTAAAAAAACAACAAACAAACAAAAAAAACATCCTGTGGCATTCTGCAATAACATCGAATAGCCCCTGCAAAATTCAACTTTTCAGGGAAGGCAAGAACCAATATAAACAGTCAATTAGGAAAGCTCAGGCTAACCTTTTCAAACAGAAATGTGCATCCTGTAGCACTAATTCCAAAAAATATAAGAATAAGAGGGACCCCCTCCAAGCAGCCTACTTGCACTGAGGATAAATCTACACTAATCGATAATTTCAAGAAGCATTTTTCTACAGCTGGCCATGCTTTCCACCTGGCTACCCCAACCCTGGCCAACATCTCAGCACCCAATGCAGTAACTTGCCCAAGCCCCCCTCCCGCCCCCTGCTCCCCCTGCTTCCCCTTCACCCCAAATCCCAGACAGCTGGATGTTCTGAAAGAGCTGCAAATTCTGGATCCCTACAAATCAGCTGGATTAGACAGTCTGGACCCTCTCTTTCTAAAATTATCTGCCAAAATTGTTGCAACCCCTATTACTCGCTTATTCAACCTATTTCGTATTGTCTGAGATCCCCAAAGATAGGAAATCTGCCGCGGTCATCCCCCTCCTCAGAGGGAGAGATACTCTAGACCAAAACTGTTACAGACCTATATCCATCCTGCCCTGCCTTTCTAAAATCTTCGAAAGCCATACTTAACAAACAGATCACCGACCATTTCGAATCCAACTGTACCTTCTCCGCTATGCAATCTGGTTTCTGAGCTGGTCATGGGTGCACCTCAGCTGGCTCTTGTTGGTTGGCCTCGTTACATTATTCGTCGCCAAACCGACTGGCTCCAGGTCATCTGCAGTCTATGCTGGGTAAAAGACCCGCCTTATCTCAGCTCACTGGTCAGCATACCAGCCCCACCCCGTAGCACTCACTCCAGCAGTTCTATTTCACTGGTCATCCCCAAAACCAACACTTCCTTTGTCCGCCTTCCCTTCCAGTTCTCTGCTGCCGATGACTGACTGGAGTGAATTGCAAAATCACTAAAGCTGGAGACTTATCTCTAACTTTAAGCATCAGCTGTCAGAGTAGCTTACCGATCACTGTACCTGTACACAGCCAATCTGTAAATAGCACACCCAACTACCTCATCCACATATTGTTATTTATCCTCTTGCTAATTTTCACTCCAGTGTCTCTACTTGCACATCTATCACTCCAGTGTTAATGCTTAATTGTAATTATTTCGCCTGTATGGCCTATTTATTGCCTTATCTCCCTACTCTTCTACATTTGTACATACTGTACATAGATTATTTTTTATATTGTGTTATTGACTTTACGTTAGTTTATGTGTAACACTGTGTGTGTTGTTTCTGTCGCACTGCATTGTTTTATCTTGGCCAGGTCACAGTTGTAAATGAGAACTTGTTCTCAACTGGCCTACCTGGTTAAATAAAGGTGTTCTCAACTGGCCTACCTGGTTAAATAAAGGTGTTCTCAACTGGCCTACCTGGTTAAATAAAGGTGTTCTCAACTGGCCTACCTGGTTAAATAAAGGTGTTCTCAACTGGCCTACCTGGTTAAATAAAGGTGTTCTCAACTGGCCTACCTGGTTAAATAAAGGTGTTCTCAACTGGCCTACCTGGTTAAATAAAGGTGTTCTCAACTGGCCAACCTGGTTAAATAAAGGTGTTCTCAACTGGCCTACCTGGTTAAATAAAGGTGTTCTCAACTGGCCTACCTGGTTAAATAAAGGTGTTCTCAACTGGCCTACCTGGTTAAATAAAGGTGTTCTCAACTGGCCTACCTGGTTAAATAAAGGTGTTCTCAACTGGCCTACCTGGTTAAATAAAGGTGTTCTCAACTGGCCTACCTGGTTAAATAAAGGTGTTCTCAACTGGCCTACCTGGTTAAATGAAGGTGTTCTCAACTGGCCTACCTGGTTAAATAAAGGTGTTCTCAACTGGCCTACCTGGTTAAATAAAGGTGTTCTCAACTGGCCTACCTGGTTAAATAAAGGTGTTCTCAACTGGCCAACCTGGTTAAATAAAGGTGTTCTCAACTGGCCAACCTGGTTAAATAAAGGTGTTCTCAACTGGCCTACCTGGTTAAATAAAGGTGTTCTCAACTGGCCTACCTGGTTAAATAAAGGTGTTCTCAACTGGCCTACCTGGTTAAATAAAGGTGTTCTCAACTGGCCTACCTGGTTAAATAAAGGTGTTCTCAACTGGCCTACCTGGTTAAATAAAGGTGTTCTCAACTGGCCTACCTGGTTAAATAAAGGTGTTCTCAACTGGCCTACCTGGTTAAATAAAGGTGTTCTCAACTGGCCTACCTGGTTAAATAAAGGTGTTCTCAACTGGCCTACCTGGTTAAATAAAGGTGAAATAAAAAAACTAAGTCTGTCAACCATACGTGCACGTTAACAAAGCAGGCAGTTACCTGAGTCAATAATGCATTTGAATTGGTATGATTAAAGCCCTCATCCCTTTGCATCGTGGACTAGGCTGTTCTCCTGAACACAGTCATTTTTACAATGGTCTTAGGAAGTTTCTTTCTCTCACTCAACATTATCAAACTTCTGTGGCACCTCTCCATAAGCTCCAGTCATTAGCACAGAGGTCTGTGAACTATCATTCCCTCAAGTTAAGGGTTTGTACAGGTCAGGTTAGGGAGGAGCAGACAGTGTTGTCTGCCTCCAGCTCTCTGTGGATCTCAGTGTCTCTCACTCTCCCCTTTGCTTCCTCTATTCAGGCAGTTTCTCTCGCTCTCAGTTTCTCTCTCTGTCTACGGTCTATCAGACCCAGGGCTGAACCATGTGGCTGCCCGGTGTCATGGCGCTGTTGTTGGAAACACCCCTCTGATGCTCCCATTAGCCTGATGTAAAGACGATAGCTTGTGCTTTGTTTGGATATCCGTTTCCAATGTGGTCACGATGCTCAAGAGAGACCAAGATGATCAGTTTGCTGTGGGATTGAGGCTGCCAAAGGCATGAAGGAGGGAGAGAGGAACGGAAGAGAAAAATAGGAGGTAGGGGTAGTAGTGTCCTGGTCAATGCCTGGCCAAAATCATACATACAAGAGGAAAATAATGTACAGAGAGGAGAAGAGACAGTAGAGAGGGATACACAGAAGGAGGAGAAAGAGGAAAATACAATAGAACAGCACATTGGGTTGAAGGTCACAGAGAAGGTCAAATATCAGGGAGATAAGGACCATCTACTGCAGCTATGAGGAGGATGAATAGCTCACACCACCATGACACCCATTATGCCCTAGCTTTACAACATGTTGCCCTGCTCCTCTGGCTCAATGAACCATTCCCAATGGAGTCAGAGTGCAGCATATTGCATTGGTGTGTGCAATGGATGTGAAACTCATCCGCAGCATGTTGGTTCAGGTATCTGTGCGTCACCTTCCCTGAGATCTTAAAGCCAACTGAGGGTGAAGACTATATCTAAGATGGTTGGCTTTGGGTGGCGTGTGGTGGCAAGGTTATGAGTTTCAGGCGCACTCTGTAATACAAGCGAGGACACGTGAGAAGTTACTTGTATGTGACCTAATGCATATTGTTCAGAATGACATACGCTAGACAGTATACTAGAAAAGACTCATTCGAGCATTGGTTTCTCTTTCTCATAAACAGAAAAGTACTGCTCTCATTTCTGGAACCCGAGGTGGATCCAGACTGGATGTTCTATTTGGAATACTTGATTCATGGACCATTTGCTCAACTCCGTGAGTCATCCTCCAACAATGCCTGTGATGTGGGTCTAACTCACTTTGAAGACCAGCGGGATGCATCAAATGTATCCTGCGTGAGAGTGTGAAACCTTATGAGCCAAGTCATGGTTCTTCGGTCATCGTACAGCCGAGCTGGAAACGTCGCTCGAGATTGTTTTTGCCTCTATTGCAAGACAATCCCATTTCTTTCCCACCATCTGCCAAACAACATTAAGTATTCTCTGGACACAGAATTTACTTTATTTGAACCAAATGGATGCTTTAAAGCTGCTCAAACCATCAGATTAACCAGAAACACATTCATCTTTCATCACATTATGGGCTGGAATTCACCTGGGCTTTTATTCTCTGGGATGTGAGTTTCTCTTTTCTCTTTTTTGTCAAATACCAAACTTTGAGACTATGGGATAAGTTGATCATCTAATTACTTAAAATGGACTTTACATTACTATCTAACTTTCACCCCATGATGGTTAATAGTGTGGCATATTTCCTGCTGTTCAAAGGTCATTTTTACGTATGATTTACAGTATAGCCATTGATTGTTGAGGAATGTAATGAAGAAATAAGGACTACAGCCAAGGGAGGGATTGTGAAGTTGGCAGGCAGGTGCAGTGAGTAGAAGATACTGAGAGACTCACAACACCCAGCCATCAACACATGGGTTTATCATAACGTCAACAACAAGGGGTTGGAACCAAAATTATTTTCCAATTGTTCTGTTACAAACAGAACCCCGTATATTGTTTTTCATTCCGTTCCAGTGTTTCCAACTAGAAAATAAAGTTCTTACCGACCTTTTCATAATTTGTTTTATCCTGTGAAATCAACATATTTTTTTACAAAATTGCTCATTCATTTACTTGACCCATGAGCATGGATAGGGAAGCTTTGCTATGGAACGTGTAAACTAGTTGTACAGGTGCGAGATGAGACTGGAATTTCACTGGTGGGGAGAGTGAAAGATGGGCGGACATGGAGGTGGCTTGGTCCGGCGTGAACATCATAACATGACGTTAGTTGGAATGTGTTTATGCTATGACTAGTGTTATAACTTCCCCCAAATTACAGAATTCTAAGTACATGTTACCTTTATTTTACTAGGCAAGTCAGTTAAGAACAAATTCTTATTTACAATGACGGCTGCCCGGCCAAACCCAGGCGATGCTGGACCAATTGTGCTCCGCCCTATGGGACTCCCAATCACAGCTGGATGTGAAGCAGCCTGGATTCAAACCAGGGACTGCAGTGACACCTATTAACGCTGATATGCAGTGCCTTAGACCACTGTGCCACTCGGGAGTCCCAAAATATATACTAGACATTAGGAACTTTCCGAGGGCGGGAAAAACTAAACCCGATGCCCGGGCACACCCATACCTACCCGGACCAGCAGACACACCGCTCACCACATGAAACTACCCATACCTACCCGGACCAGCAGACACACCGCTCACCACATGAAACTACCCATACCTACCCGGACCAGCAGACACACCGCTCACCACATGAAACTACCCATACCTACCCGGACCAGCAGACACACCGCTCACCACATGAAACTACCCATACCTGCCCGGACCAGCAGACACACCGCTCACCACATGAAACTACCCATACCTACCCGGACCAGCAGACACCGCTCAGCCACATGAAACTACCCATACCTACCCGGACCAGCAGACACCGCTCACCACATGAAACTACCCATACCTACCCGGACCAGCAGACACACCGCTCAGCCACATGAAACTACCCATACCTACCCCGGACCAGCAGACACACCGCTCACCACATGAAACTACCCATACCTACCCGGACCAGCAGACACACCGCTCAGCCACATGAAACTACCCATACCTACCCGGACCAGCAGACACACCGCACACAGTATGTAACTACCCATAACTACCCAGACCAGCAGACACACCCCTCACAGTATGAAACTACCCATAACTACCCAGTACTCCTGGTTGGAAACCACTGCCTTAGGGTTCCTAGTACCCCTGGTTGGAAACCACTGCCTTAGGGATCCTAGTACCCCTGATTGGAAACCACTGCCTTAGGGCTCCTAGTACCCCTAGTTGGAAACCACTGCCTTAGGGTTCCTAGTACTCCTGGTTGGAAACCAATGCCTTAGGGCTCCTAGTACTCCTGATTGGAAACCACTGCCTTAGGGTTCCTAGTACTCCTGGTTGGACACCACTGCCTTAGGGTTCCTAGTACTCCTGGATGGAAACCACTGCCTTAGGGTTCCTAGTACTCCTGGATGGAAACCACTGCTTTAGAGTTCCTAGAACCCCTGGTTGGAAATCACTGCCATAGGGCTCCTAGTACCCCTTGTAGGGCTCCCAGTACCCCTGGTTTGAAACCACTGCCATAGTGCTCCTAGTACCCCTGGTAGGGCTCCTAGTACCCCTGATTGGAAACCACTGCCTTAGGGTTCCTTGTACCCCTGGTTGGAAACCACTGCCTTAGGGTTCCTAGTACCCCTGGTTGGAAACCACTGCCTTAGGGTTCCTAGTACCCCTGGTTGGAAACCACTGCCTTAGGGCTCCTAATACTCCTGGTTGGAAACAACTGCCTTAGGGCTCCTAGTACCCCTGATTGGAAACCACTGCCTTAGGGCTATTAGTACACCTGGTTGGAAACCACTGCCTTAGGGTTCCTAGTACTCCTAGTTGGAAACCACTGCCTTAGGGTTCCTAGTACCCCTGGTTGGAAACCACTAACAGGGCTCATGGTACACCTGTTTGGAAACCACTGCCTTAGGGTTCCTAGTACCCCTGGTAGGGCTCCTAGTGCCCCTGGTTGGAAACCACTGCCATAGGGCTCCTAGTACCCCTGGTTGGAAACCACTGCCTTAGGGTTCCTAGTACCCCTGGTAGGGCTCCTAGTGCCCCTGATTGGAAACCACTGGTTTAGGGTTCCTAGTACTCCTAGTTGGAAACCACTGCCTTAGGGTTCCTAGTACCCCTAGTTGGAAACCACTGCCTTAGGTTTCCTAGTACTCCTAGTTGGAAACCACTGCCTTAGTGTTCCCAGTACTCCTGGTTGGAAACCACTGCCTTAGGGTTCTTAGTACTCCTGGTTGGAAACCACTGCCTTAAGGTTCCTAGTACCCCTGGTTGGAATCCACTGCCATAGGACTCCTAGTACCCCTGGTTGGAAACCACTGCCTTAGGGTTCCTAGTACCCCTGGTTGGAAACCACTGCCTTAGGGCTCCTAGTATGCCTGATTGGAAACCACTGCCTTAGGGCTCCTAGTACCCCTAGTTGGAAACTACTGCCTTAGGGTTCCTAGTACTCCTGGTTGGAAACCAATGTCTTAGGGCTCCTAGTACTCCTGGTTGGAAACCAATGCCTTAGAGCTCCTAGTACTCCTGATTGGAAACCACTGCCTTAGGGTTCCTAGTACTCCTGGTTGGAAACCACTGCCTTAGTGTTCCTAGTACTCCTGGATGGAAACCACTGGTTTAGGGTTCCTAGTACACCTGGTTGGAAACCTCTGCCTTAGGGTTCCTAGGACATCTGGTTGGAAACCACTGCCTTAGAGTTCCTAGAACCCCTGGTTGGAAATCACTGCCATAGGGCTCCTAGTACCCCTGGTAGGGCTCCTAGTACCCCTGATTGGAAACCACTGCCAAAGGGCTCATAGTACCCCTGGTAGGGCTCCTAGTACACCTGTTTGGAAACCACTGCCATAGGGCTCCTAGTACCCCTTGTAGGGCTCCTAGTACCCCTGGTTTGAAACCA